>NC_071286.1:80185127-80240127 GCF_943735745.2 Anopheles bellator
CCCCCCACCAAATTCACGGAACTCAGCTTCCTGCTCAAACTATTATTTGCGGCGACGACGACGGCTGGTTGATTTGGGGCTGTTCCGAGAAGGCATATCGCATATCAGACATGTTTATTTAACATATTTAGATGTAATCGCTATCAAATGTTGGCTTTTCGGTTCAATAATTCACCAAAATCGATCCCTCATTTGTTCAACAACTTGCATCGAAAATCCCTAAAATTGCTTTTACTAATTTTATTACTCAATTCAAAATTAATCTATTGCGTTCGCTATATTCTAGTAAACTTGATTGCGTTACCTCCGGAGCGGCACATAAATCGAAAGAAGTTCAAGAGAGAAAAAGAATCGAGCATAAAACACCCAAAACACGGATCCGTTTAGCATGTTTTATGTTGCTCGTAAAAGGTGCCAAGTAAACTCGGCACACAACTCGACCGAAAAAACCACACAAAACCGTCACTTTAATCCCAATCTGGTCTGGCTGGTTGCAAAATAAATTAAAACGACCGAAAGCGGCACCCTGAGCCGTTGGGCGAATCCTACTGATGGGTGCCTCCGCCACCCGTTGCATCCGACCGACGTGGTCACTGGTACACGGCCGGGGTGGTGGTACATAAAACCGGGCACCATAATCCCACGCCGAGCTCGAGCATAAAACCCTTCGGAACACGGGCCGGACGGAAAATCGATTTTTCGCATTTTCATTCCAGTTTGCGCCGGCCGATGCGTTGCACCTAACTCGCACACAGACACGGACACGGACACGTGTTCGCAGCATGATTTTCGTTCCTTTGGCTTTCCCTCGGCACTAGCTGGAATGTGCTGCAAATGCCATCGCAACGCCACGAAAGTGATTATGATTTTGAGCCTTTCCGTTTTCTTCCGCTTCCGGTGTCCGTCGCGGGCCCCTGACTGTTTGTGGTTTGTGGTGAGGAAAAGAGCCCCCCCCGCGGACAAAAAAAGGAACCGGAAAAACAAAACATAAAGTTATACGACCGAGCGCGCTTCCCGGGGTGTCACTTGTCTTATCTCGTTTGTGGACCACTAGCAACCTTCCCCCCTGGGTGGCGTGAAGTAGAACATCGAAAGCCAACAAGCCACCTCCGGGGCTCCGGACAAAAAAAACGAAAACACGCAATCGACAAAAAAAGCCACGGAATGACGGCCATTTTTCGATGTTGCCCCGAAAAAAGCCGAACCGCACTTGGCACACATATCGCAGGGCGGCCAGCGCCGGCCTGCATATAAGCGAAACCAGACCAACTCTATTACATGCGCCCATCCAAACCCCCCCCCGGAGCGTGAGCGTGTATCTGTGTGTATCGACCTGCACTGGGGTTCCGCCGCGCGCCCGCTCGCCCCGTCGGTGCCTGCACTTCCTGCATCCGATTTTGATGGCTTTTGCAACGCAAACCCAACACTAACACACCGGCACACACAGGCGCACAGGGACGGTGCACGGACACACGTTCGTCCTTCAGGGCCATTCCGGTCGTTATCCCTTCTATTTGCCCTCGGCTCCGTCGGCCGCTCTCTCGTTCTCTCTCTCTCTCTCGCGTGCGCTCTCTCTTCCTATTTACGGCCAGCGCTATGTGCCGAGCTTCACTTTCACTTTCTCTCAGACATGCCCGACGGGGTGGGTGGGTCCGCGAGGGGGCCGCACCCTTCCCGCCCACCCTTCCTTCGGCATTAGCTCATCGTGCACGCTGTAGCATTTGGTACATTATTGCAACGGGTGTTCCGAGAACCGTGCGCAGAGACGACGGGGGGGGAGCTGTCCCGGTCCACCCTTCGGGCGTACGGATTTTCCAGGCCCCGAGGTTGCGATTTCCGTTGCGTTTTTTTCCACTGCAGTGCACCCCTTTTGAGGCCTCGGATGTCACCTGTGTTTCCGCGTGTGTGCGTGTCAGCACTCTCGGACCCTCTCTCTTTCGCACCCGCAACGGATTATCCGGCCCCCTGGCGGTGAACGCATACATCGAAAAGTGCATGCCAAAAACGGACACGGGTATCCTTCGCGCGCCCCGTCGGATGGAATGCTCATCGACCGCGGAGAGCTGGTGTGAGTGAGTGGCCAGTTTGTGTGTTGGTGCCAGAGAGTGCAACCCGTAAAGGACGACCATGGACGTCAGCACGGCTTCTGCGCATCACGAGGCAAGCCTCGCGATCGGCCCCGGTGGCCGTGGAAAAGCGCAGAGCCGGCCGGGCACGGGTGCAGCAGCAGGGCAACGGCGATGGGAAAATGGAAATACGCGACGCGGAAATGTGGGCCACGCACCCACGGAGAGAGAGCGAGAGCGAGAGAGCGAGCGCGTGCCGGGCGGAAGTGTGTCCGTCGCTCGGCTTTTCTTATCCAATTTCCTTGAATTTTCCACGAAAACGGCGCTGCTGCGTTTGGTTGCAGTGACGCGGTGTCCGACGCCGCACACATACACAGAAACGGTTGGAAGGGACACGATTTACATAATCGATTCGAGTCCAGTCCCAGAAGCCTCCTCCTAGGAGGGGTCTCCTGCCGTGCCCGGCTCGAGCCTTTGTGGGCTACAGGGCGCCCAACGGCTCCTCTGGGCTCCGGGCTCCTGGACTGGCAGAATGTTTGAAGATGCAGAATTGAAATTTATTTGCTGCCGTGGCCGTGTCGGCAGCGTTCTCGGTTCCTTGCCGACGGCCAACTGGAACGCGCTTGAAATACGCTATTTGTTTGAGTTTTATTGATCCATGCCGAGCGCTCGACGTTTCGCAGGCGATAGGAGGCACTGTTGAAGGGCAGACTTTAAACTAGTTTTGCCATTGGGAACCTCTACATGTGATGCAAATTGAGTTTATTTTGGAACTAGTCCCGAGCCGTAGATGTAACGTTGGTGATGAGAAAGACTAGCCGCAATGCATGGGAAAATCGATCCTAAAGACGCACTAAGCAGATTGTCCTTGATGGGTCTTGACGTCATAGTAAATTATGCAAAATAATAAATGCTAAAAGGAGTTAACTTATCTTTAGGACTTATTAATCCACGCGTTATGTTGTGGCGTTTCCGGTTAAATCCATACTGCAGGATTATATGATTCGGAAGTTGATTGAACCGTGTTTTGGGTGGCTCAAACGATTGCAATCGATTCTTTCTTCCGTTGTTGACCTTACTTAAGGCTGAGATCTTGAAAGGAGTAGCTATTACCACAACGCACTCGGTTCCGCATAATTAATTCAAATGGATCAGCTCCAATCGGCAACGATGCCGCCGGAAAGCTTCATAATCGAAAGACAAGCTTGAAAACATCACCCCAAAAAAAACGCCAGACCGCGAACAGGTGTGTGGATGTATTTTTATGTAAATGAGAACCGCCAGCAGAACAGAAAATGGCTCCGTTGTTCTAACTTTAGCTTCCTCGTCGAGCACCGTCGAGCGGGATCCGTGACACTTGTCACAGCTGTGGCTCGCGGTGGACGGACGGATTGGACGGATGGCACTTCCTGCCACCGGGTGGCAGTAAATTATAAATCACACATAGACAACTCCCGGACCAGTCGGGGAACACGGGTGGACACTACTGCGTCCACAGGAGGTCCGAATTTAGAAGACGGCTCAAACAAACCCCGGAATCGACTCCGAAACAACCGGGAAGGACGGGAAAAGTGCCCAGGCCAGGTGCGAATGTATTGATTTTTCCCGGGAAGGCCTCTCGGGTTTCGGGGCTGCAAGCCGGCTGCTCCTGTTGACACTCTAAAACAGTCGAACATGGGCCATCCTGGCTTTTCTCCCGGTTATCCATTATTCAGATCGGTCATCGGCAGCGACAGTACCGGTGCATTTTGGAAGTTGGTAGAGGTTTTCCGTGGCTTGAAGGAGGCGAGCAACAAAAACAAAAAGAAATATTTGTCGGCCATCGCAAAGGCCACAACCGGCCACACGTTGAGGTGTTTAAGTGAGCCAATCTTCGGGTAGCTTCCGGGGTGGAATAGAAGAAGCCGAAAGGGCGAGAACATGAATTAAGGGATCTTTAAGATTACACAAAGGAAATGGCTAGCACCGCTAGCTGAAGCCCAAGATGACTGAAGCCGCATCCTTCTTCTTCAATTCAATTTGATTTTCATTGAAATATGCAATGGACATTGGGCAGAATAAATTGTATTACGAGAGACACTTCAGGCTGCAGTCACCTGACATCGGCTTCGTAATTTTGGACTGGATTTTGACGATCCAAAACACATCCCTAAAAGTTGTCGGTAACAAAGCTTGAAGACTACTGGTCAAAGGCGAAATACATGAGCTTAAGCCTCTCGACGGAATTCCATGGGAAATAAAGCAGCTCACTCACTCAAGCTAAGAAGAATCATAAGAAAAAAGAATCATAAAGTTCTATTCAACATTAAACATTTGAAGTGGTCCAATACTTTCAAACCTTCGTGTATTGTTTTCGAAAAATTTAGATTGCCTTTTTGAAGTTGTAAACAATAAATTCCATCCTTTCCGAACGACTTATTGTTTCCTGACAACAACGTAATGTTAGTGAAAGTTTTCAATCCTTCGCGCCCGATACTGTTTATTCCGAACGCACTGACGTAACGTGGGTTAGCGTAATGATTTAGATAACTAGAAAATATGTGCCTCCGCAAACTCCGGACCGTCCCCGGCCCCGATCAGTGCATTTCGGTCGACCGCTGCACAAACAACAACAAGCGCTCAAACGAGCCAAAAGCAAAAAACAAGGACGAAACCCCCCCGAAGACATATTTCTTCACCCTTATCCGCCCTGTGCGTCCGTCCCCCTCGCCCACAGTACCCGGAGCGGCAGAGTTCGATAGCACGGAACAAGGACGAACGGCGGCATATATTCCGTCGCTTACACGCGACCATCTCTCCCTCACCCACCGGTGGGCTGTCAATTTTTCTGCAGTTCCACTTTCACTTTCTCTCTGCACCACAGCCAGGCCAGGAAGTATCCTTTTCGGCGGCTCCCTCCGACGGCTGCTGCACTGGTGTTGGTGGGCACTCAGTGAAAACTCACCCGTTGGTCCTTTATGTGGCCTTTATATACTCCTGGCTACCAACACCAGCGCACACTGTGAGAGTGTCCTGCGAGAATAACAAAGTGTGCCAAACCTTTCCATCGCACGATAGCGCTCTCTCACTCGCTCACTCTCTTTCTCTCTCTTTCTGTCCTTCGGAGCGGTCTATCTCTTTCGCTCTCGCTCGAACAAGGATAGCTCCATGCGAATAACCACAGACGAGCTCCCAGCTTGGCCTCCCTTTTTCACCGGGCTGTGTATCTGTGTGCGAGGGGCAGCGAACGGCATGCATCGTTTCTGGTCCACAGAGACTAACAGCAGCAGCAGCAGCAGCAGCAGCAGTATGCCATTTTTGTACATAAAACCGAACAGCATTCGGCTCTGGCATCCTGCTCTGGTGTTCCGGCTCCTGGGTCCGGGCCTGGGTCGGAAGCCCCCGAGGACGGTGGCGGTGCGTCCTGGAAAGGATGCTTCCTGCGTGCGCTCGGCGTTTGCTCTTGAACTATAAAACACACCAGCGCCGTCAGCAGCAGCAGCAGCAGCAGCAGCAACGTCAACAACAAAGAAAGCGAAGTTCGAGTTTCTGGAGGTGATTCTTGCCGCTGGGTGGTTGAAGCGGGGCCACGGGTGGTTCCGTACCGGGTTCGTTACTGCTGCTGCTGCTGCTGCTGCTGCTGCTGCTGCTGCTGCTGCTCTATATACCACATAGTACATCATGCTGTCATCGTTTTTATATGGGGACCCGGCACCGAATCGGGTTGATCGGCTGCACATGGCCCCGTTGTGCGTTCGTATTGCCACCAATCAACCTGGCGCTCCCTTGGGAGGGCGCGCTGGTATGGGCAGGACGGTGGCACACTGGTAGCACCGAAAGGGACGGACAGGGACTGGCAGTGCGGTGCTCAAATTGGAGAAACAGGAGCCCAACGAGCCACCTCTATCCATCGGTTGCTGGGCACGGTCGGAAGACATAGGACCTGAGCTCGAGCTGTCGTGAAAGTGAAAGCGACAGCCAGGCCCTTGCAGGCACTAGTACCGTGCCAATACAATCAGCACTGGGTATCCCCGCACTGGGAGCGAAAAGGACCGGAAGCTCTAGTGTGCCTCAAGGCGCACGGCTGGCATCAGCGTCAGCAGCAGGCGGACACAATTCCACAACTGCGATTCGTAGTTGCTGCTTGGGTTGCATGGCATGAACCGAAAACGGAAACCAGGGCTTCGGTTTTGTTGGGAATTTGTTGATTTGTTGGTGAAACTTGGATGGGGTTTCGCCGACCAACATTTGGCCTCGAGGGCTTCGACTGGAAGGAGGGTGTACTGGTTTCCTGGAAGCTACAACTACTAGACTTCTGGAAAAATGACGAGCGGCTCAATGACTCCTGACGCGCTGATCCTCTTCAGCTCGGGCTATGTCAAGACACCATCATAGAGCTGTTAGCTAGCATTATTCAAACAAAACACACAAAAACTGGCCTTCTCGCCAGATAGTGTAGATGCCATCACGTGCGCGATTCCGTCGAGGGTACGCTGTTATCGCTTAAAATTTCACTCCGCACTGCTCCGGAGTCTGCCGAGCGGTGCTACGACCAAAACTGGGAGCGTCAGGCTGCAGTACGCAAATGCAAATTCAACACCATTCAAGTCATTGCAGGAGCGTCCCCAGCGTGCTGGTGGAGCTCCGTCCGACTCTACAACGAGGGATGGTGACTGTTGTATTTTTCTTTTCACCCGGCCAGAGTCATCCTGTCGTGCGTGCGTACGACGAGATGACTCTGGCGGCCTTCCGTCGATGCTGTCGCTGTCCCCCCCTATACATCGCTCTGATGGCTGGGCCTCTAATGAAGAAATGTTGCAAAGCCATAACACTGGCAAGGCCTGGCCCCAGGAACGATGGAAGCCAACCGAGCTCAGCGACTGAACGGACTACGACGACGACGACGGTGAATGCACAGCAGCAGCCAGGGAAAATTGCTTCCGTCTGAACTGGCCCGGCTGGCTGTCCTGGCATGGGCGAAAATTATGATTTCGACAAAATTATAAAATACATCACGGCCATGGCGTGGGCCGCGTGCGGATGCTCTCTCCATCTCTCTGCTCGCGTGGTGCTCCCGATCCCGACCGGGGAATTGGAATTTTATGAAACGTTTGATGAAAAACGTGTTTTTCGGCTCTGGTTCCGCAGCTGAAGAAGCGAAGGACGGCAGCATTGGCGCGTGTGGGTTAGGGGACCACATGGTGGCCATGGTGCATTTTGGCAGCGCTCGAGGGTGGAGGGTGTGCCAGAAAGATGCTGGGGTAAATGGCATTACGGAGAGGGTTAGAACTGGCTTCCGTACTTCACCTAATTGGGCGAGTATCTTTTCTAGACAATTAAATAGAATTGAAGCGGCCTCCCTGTGTTTACCTGAATATGCTTAAAAAAGGGTTTGCTTTTTGGGAAATCTGCAAATGATTTAAAGACATTTCTCAAAAGGTTGCTCTAAATGTTGTGTAGAAGAACACATAAGGCAAGTACACAGCACACAGAACGGCGGCGAGGAGTACACTTCCGGAGTAGAACTCTCGCCGATGACGAACCGTCTTTCGAGTGCACTTCTAGCCGTACCGGCTGAAGGACTCTCGCCGCTCTTTTCCAGCCAGGTCCATTCAGGTCGCACCTCAGGTTTCGTCCGCGCCCGTCCCGAAAGGGCAATCGAAAAGGTCGTGAGCTGTCTTTGGGAGGAAAAAATCCGGGCACCAAGTTGTGGAACTCTGCAATTGCGAAAATGTGGGCCCGATTCGGTGGTGAGCCCTTGTTCCGGGATCGCACGTGTGCACTCGGGCTGGAGTAGGTACCCGGAAATGGGCTATCCGTCAGTCTGGCGTGAGTGATAAATTTGGCATGGTTAAGCTGAGGAGTTGGCGAAAAAAACGACGACGTAAACCAGAGTATGGCGGCAAGAAAGTTGAAGTGCAATTGAAAACGGTCCGGACGAACGGTAGTAGTTCTTGCCTGACCAGCGCCACACGCTGGGTTGGTTTCGGTTTGGGTGTGTCAAGTTCGGAAGAGAAACAAATGTTGCATTTCCGTTTCTTGTAACAAGCTACCAGTTCCAGGTTCGTGGACAATTTCTTCCGTCTAGTATGCTGGAGTCACGGTACTTACCGGGGGCGACACTAGGCCCGTGCTTGTGCCAGATGCCGGTAGCGGTAAGGGCACTTTTTTGCACCCGTCCCCGAAGAAGAACCAGAAATCGGAAGACGCCCAAAAAAGGCAAGACGAATCATAATTTATGACTTTTGGTGCGTTTTTCCTGCACCCAAGTGGAAAGGAAAAGTTTATTAACGGACAGGGGTTTGATAAGCGTAAAAAATGCTGGACCAACTCTGACTGGGAGGCACGTCGGCCGATACTACAGACAAGTTTAGTTCTCGTTTTTTCTCATGCATTGCCGAAAGATAATATTTCACTCCGCTGCTTTCTTCCGGGGAAGTCCTTCGAAAAATGGCTAAGGTCTTCGCTGGACAGCGAAGGAGTGTCGTAGAAAACGCCACGGCAGGTAACAATCTGAGATGGCATGATCCCACATTTAAGAGCCCGTGCACCTGCTAAACATCCTTTCCGACGACGACGCCACGGAACCAATCGCACCCAGATACGGGACGCTGTTTTCGCTGTCGTTGGCGATTTTTCAAAATTTATTTTCCCGACTCCTCCCTACGTGGGCTCGGCCAGTGTGTTATGAAACTGGAAATATTTATTGCGAAATATTCTCGCGACGGAAGGGGTAAAAGTTTGCCACTTTTACAAACAGATTCCTCCGCGAGTGGACCTCCGGCGTCGGCTGGCGGTTCGGCCGCCGATCGATAGGCTCGAGTGGGCACACTTCGGCCGTCGGCTTACTGGAGAGTTTTTGCATTTTCTACTTTACGATGGTTCCTTGTTGCTGCCTAACCCACAAAAGCTCCATGGTCTGGAACGCACCGGATAGCTGGCGAAGTCCTTTCGGACAGCGAACTGCCTAGGAACTGTGTAATCTGCTGGACTCGCGCGGCAGTTGGCGTCAGTTTTACAACAGCGGATTCCTATGGCCCCAGATTCGAGGCCCAAATGGATGAATGGGCGGTGATAAAATTCATTAGGTGGCTACATGCAAGAGAACACTGGGGCTGTCGGATTTTTCTGCTCCAACTCTCAGGTGTATTGTAATACAAGTCGAGCTGTAAATCTGGAACCGAAAACCGGGCCCCGTCCCGGCCCGGTTCTACGCGGAGGCTTCGGCTTCCTGCCGGCCCAGGTTGGCCACCCACCATGAAGGCGCCCGGCAGGCTCTACTTCTTCGGCAGCCGCTGCTAGTGTAATAATAATAAAAGTAATTACTCCTTTTTCTACCACCGAGCCAACCGGAACCGGGACAGTAGCACACGCCACTAGCCGACGCAGTGCCGCTGTAAACGTTGAAAGCTTTTGTACAGTCATAAAAATTAGTTTTAATAACCGGAGACTACGGCTGGCTGGTGTAGTAGTGCCCGTACTGTAACTGCCCCGGGAGGCTATGGTGTGCCGTTCTTCCCCCGCCAGCGGAGGTCGGAAAGGGCCAGTTGCGTGTGTCCCGACCTGTGTGGGCATGAAAGCTCTTCCTAATCAGACATCCGGAGCCATATCCGATTACGACGATTGCTACGGATTTCGGGACAGAAAATTAATCCTTCCGAAACGCACCGCACCGAGCGCCGTGGCCGGAGCTTCCCGGGTTCCGTGCATATTGAGGTTAGTTAGAATTGACGGTGTGGGATGATGCTAAGGTCATTTGATATTAATTTGCAGAAGCTTAATTTTTACGTCACTGCACTACAACTACACCGGCGGCGGCCGCTACGGATTTGGGTAGGTGACTGGGAAAAGGGGGCACATTTCTAGTTTAGCACCGGTTTACAAGGCATTAACCCCTGGGCTGGACATTGGAATACACGGCACGGGAGCATTTAGTGTTAATGGAAACATTGGTGAGGCTGAGTGAACCTCGCTGTAGTTTCTGTGTGGGGCATTAGGGTCACACGGGCCAGCTTTTGTTCACATTCGAAAGGACGAAAAGTCGGCCGTTGTTCGGCCGAGAACATAGTTTAAATAGCAGTTTTTTCGGAACCTAATTGCCACCGGAAGTCCACAGAGATTGGTAGACGTATGAGTGAGAACATTAGTTTTCAATTACTCACTGGTTCTTCCCTGCTCCGGGAAAGGCCTGAAAGTGATTCTCCCGGTCCGATATGGTCTATGGTGAGTGTGCTAAATTATTTAACAGATTTAACAGATTTAAAGAAGATTATTGAGTAATATTTCGTTGCCTGAAAGTACTTAATTCACGATATCACTTTCGATCGTTAATCGATACTAAATCTGGGTGCCCTATCGAAGTGTCAAAAATCTCCCGTTACGTAACGCTTCGTAACGCATTGATTTTGGGCGCCCTTTTTGGCCCTTTGACCGTTGATTTACTTTTGACAGTTTGATTGTTTACCGGTGGTAAAACGCTAGTCCTAACTTATAAAGTGATTCTACGATCAAAGTAATCGTATTCTATCAAAGTGAAGCGAAAATTGTAGCTCAGCGATTGCGCCGACCGCCGGCAAAGTTGGAGATCGCCGTGTGAAGCTCGAGTAAATTTCAATTAGCGGGACGAATAACTTTTTCCCACTTCTGCCCGGTTTCGGGTGCCGTTCATCATAAGCGCTCCACCGTTCCCCATTAATAGTGACCGTTTATCTTTTTCTCCATTTCAGATCTCATCGTCTGTGGCCATTTGCTGTAGAGAACCGGTAAGCGCTGGCGGCGGCTCGATAAGAGCTCCCCTTTTTGCAGAAAGAAATCAAAACACTCTGCCTGGCAGTCCCGTAACGCCAGCCCGCTACGGATGTGGAGCTGGAAGTGTAAAAGTTTTAACCGAAAACTAGTGGAAGTGGCCGCGAATTGCTTTCCGTGCGCGGCCACCATTTACACGTAACGTGACCGAGGAAATGAGCTTGAGCGGTGGAAATGAAATGCGATTAAAGATTAGCATAACATCACCGTGGGCACCGCCGGAGCGGCACACGAAATTGACTCATTTTTAGCTGACGTCGGCAGGAACGGCGGAGCCGGACTCCGGCTCGGAGGTGGAACTGGCTCTTTTGGTACCGGATTTTAACGCCCGGCAGTTCGTTAGCGATAAGAGTCCGGGCCTGGTCAATGTTTAGGACACGAAATGCCGTAGGCGGTCTAGTGCCAATGAATCAAATTTACTTTATTCATAACCGAGGAGCTTTCGAGCAATCAATTGACAGAGTCTCCGGCCTTTTCCCAGCCGGGAACCGAAGAATGGTTTATTCTAAGCCCTTTTTCCGCGGGTTTTGTATCAGTGTCCGAGTTGATTCTTTGCCGTTAAGGATGTCATAAGGATTCTATCAGTCACAGTGGCCCCGAGGTCCAGTAAAGGTTCGGCCACTTTTCGTCATCGAAAACGTGGTTCGTGCAATGAAGTCAGTGTGTCCTGCCTAATATTTTCTTCTTCTATGATGCATCCTGCATCACCCTTGATGGGATCGGCACGTGGACCGTACCATTAATGATGCTTGTTTATTTAAGTTTGAAGTTTTAATTACTGCGCCAACACTGGACCCGCCTGAGCCTTATGTGCGGGTTAGGTTCGACGCGAGAAACTTCTCGTCCCCACTCGGTGGCCACGCTAGTGGGCCGTCTTTTGCATGTCAGACATCTATTAGCGGGTGCCGCGTTTCGCTTGTAAGATTTCATTATTTGATAGTTGACTTTTGGAGTTCTGGTTAGCGAGCAAGGCTGTGCAGGGATTTTTCGCGGCAGTGCTGTCGCTATTATCGGGTGTTGGATTTGGCGCTACCAGCGTAACGTAGTGTCTTGTGCAGTCCCTAAGCCAAATCCAACCTTTGACCAAGCTCTAATGATACTGGTGCGAAAGAATTTCTAATTCCAGTTACAAATGTAGGATAACAGACTTCGCGGAGTCTAGCGTCAGACTGCTTGAGATGCCGTGGATTTTCTATCACACGCACCGCAGGGAAGGGCCTAGGTTCGACGCCCCAGAAACACTGCTTTGAAGTCGGCTTACCGTCCAATGCAATCGCCTTCGGTCGATCTCCTTCAGCTTCTTGCAAGTCCCGAATGTGTCACGCCGCCTAGAAAGGACTTCAATTAAGGGCCTGCGTTGAGTCTCGCACCCGGCACCCTCTCCTTGACGGCTTGCCCTCAGGGGGACACGAGAGAAACCCGGTTTTCTTCCAGCTGCTGGCACGTGTGACGCTGTCGTGCCCGAGCCCGGGGGTTATGGCCAGTAATTACATCGTTATCCGACTGCCCGGCAATGTGCACGCAACGCCGCCGTGCACACTTGAACCGACCGCCTACCGCTTTCCACCCTAGCCGTATCTGCGTGTTCGCGGTGCGTTATCGAAACGTGCGTAGCTCGAGTTTCCCAACAAGGCCGAACCAACGCCGCGTCGACTCTATCGATCGGCGGAAGTGCAGGACAGGTTTTCCCAGTGTCGCACCACAGAGGCGTTTACGCTTGTCCAGCGTTTCTCGCTGGTCCCACTGCACCAGATTGAGACAAGTTTCGGCCATTGGATGTGTTCGGACACTCTCGAAACTGAGCTTCATTATGCAGTTTTACTTCCGGCGTGCCACACAATCAACGCCGAACGCGGATCGGGTTTGAAACCCGGCACACGTTTAGCGGGCCTTTCGAGAGTGGCAAGTAGCAAGTATAATTAAACGACGGTAGGAAGGCCAACGAAAGGGGATATACAAAAAAACGCGGTTGCCTACCACACAACGACATGCGACCCGCGGAACACCGCGGAACAACGATGCGGTTCGTGAGCGGTTCGCTGCCCCGCACGCCGTTGTGGTGGCCCTCTTTCCGTTCGCTTTTTGGGGACACATAAATACATATTCAAATTTTTTGTCGTCGCCCGCCACCCGGTGGGGTGACGCACCCCGAGAAAACGTCACGCGTTCCCCCCGTCCCGTCTGGTGGTGCATTGGTGGTGCTTAACAGTGCGAACCGAGGCTTGTAGGGTTCCCAACGGGCGGTGCGCCGAGGCTGCAGCGAACTCGGCTGGGCGAGCGCGGGGAATTAGTTGCGTATAATTAACCTAATTAGCAAACGAGGAAGGAAGCCATTCCGGCGATTGCATTTTGGAAATGTTGGATAACTTTTGACGCGTTTTTGGCAATGAGGTAAAGGTGTTGTACCATTTCAGTGGGGCTTGATTATCTTGTACTGAAAAAGAAACATTTGTTCCTTCATCAGACTTGTGTCGTGCAGGATATGTGGATACCGATCATAGTAACCATCGGATGCGTGTGATTCGGCGGGCTTCTGTCAAAACCAACAAAACCCAATTCGCAAAACTCGTTCTGGTGTGCAGTTTTCCACGGCCTTCGGCGCAGAAAAGTACCATCCACCGAAACGATGGGAAGCCAACAGCCAGTCAAAGAAGAAGCAAAAAAAGGACGAACACGGGGCGGAGATCCTGACACGCACATTTGCACTTCCCAGCGGTGCGTGCATTTACCGGGCAACCGGACGGGGCCATCCGACGGAGCCGTCCTGCGTGGAGCACGCAGTGTGCGTGATGAATTTTCCTTCGCAATATTCAGCCGCCCAACGCGCTCTCTGTGCGTGCGCGTGTGTGCGTGTGCTAGAGAGAGACAGAGCAGGAAAGGAACACAGGATGGAAGGTGCAAATAGGAAGAGAACGAAAGAAGGAGAGGATGAATGTTTCGTTTTGGCGGTGGCAGCCACTAAAACCATTCGCCCATCCCTTTCTGCGGGCCCCAAACGCAGGCGGGCGGAAGGATTTGTCCTGGCCATTGCTGACGGTGCGGTTGCAGGTCGGACGGACGGACGGACGGGCGATGGGGCGTGCTGGGAATGGGAAACGCACTCGCCATTGCGAATGCGTTTCAAATGCGCATGAACCGATAAAATGACGCACAAAACAGCACCACCACACCATCAGTGCCGGGAAAGTTGGACGGTTGTTAGCGGTGAGCCCGCGGGCACAGTGGTGGCGCGTAGAGGAGCATCCCAGGCCCTGTACACGTCCTTCGAAGCTTGTGGTGGGTCCGGTGGCGGTGGAACGAGGGAAGGTTTGAGAGTTTGAACCGTCCGTTCAGCGTTGCCCACGCCTACTACGCTCGGCTCCGTCGACGGCCTCGAAAGCGTATCGCAGGAGCCTCTGGAGCCTCGAGCGACTCGAGACGCGTACAGAGAGCCAGCTCGCCTGCCTAGTTCGCAGGGGGGGGAGCCTTTTTCTAGCGATGGCCTCGAACGTTCCGGCTTCACAACCACCATCGTTGGGGGCGGCTCGCGACGGTGATGGTTCTGGTGGCAAGCGGTGCACTCTCTCTGCTTCCGCCTCTGCTGCTAATCGCTAGACGACCTCCGTGCCCGACGTAGAAGAACGCATTTTCCTCACGGACACGCACTCTGCTCCGTCGATTGCATGCAGCCGGGTGGCGGAAAACAAAGAACTGGCTTTTCTCGGCCCGAACTTTGTCTTGTTTGTCTCCCCTTCACGTCTCTGGGGGGAGACAAGACAATTGCGTTCTGTGTGCTCCGGACGGACTGACGGACGGACGGGTCGTACGCGGGTTGTGAGCGCTGCGCTTTGCGTGCCGCATTGTTTCCGTTTGTCCGGGTTCCCTGCGAGTGTATCAAGAGAGGATCCTCTCCACACCGCACACCGAGATAATGATAGAAGATTGAAGAGGAAATGGCCCGGGATTGGGAGGCCGATAGCGAAGCCGGCCATCTTCTCAAGCCCACCCGGCGGGCTGTGCACCGTTCGGTGCTTCCTTTTGTTGGTCGGTGTCTTCCATTTTCTTTACTTCCTCGGCGAACAAAGGAATCTGAGCAAAAGAAAGTTGCGGCGCCGTTGGGGCCATCGGTAACGGTGGGAGCCAAAACACAGAGTTGATGGGTCAGAGGGGTCTACGGTTTTTATTGTTGTTTCCGGCAGCGCGCCATTTGTTGCGGTAAATTTTTGATAACCTAAAAAAGTGCACCCCGTGACATGGTCAGCTTACGGTACGGGGTGGACCTACTCCCTGGGGCCGCAGAGTGTCACATGCGTCTTCTGCGGTTGGCGACCCTGGGCCAAACGTTGTCAGCGTTAGCTTGCCATGGTTGTGGGACCCCGTGACGTGGGCGCTGCTTTTTGCTCTCCGATGGTCCGATGGCTGCGGCTGGTACTGGCAACGTTGCGTTTGACGTTGTAGATGTCCCAAGAAAACGGTGACATTTGATTAACCTTCTGGGAATGGAGTTCATTTTTGGAGCTGCCTGGGGGTTTCCCGGACAGGTTAGTTGGAATCGTGGATCAGAGCTGCGTTAAATATATAATTTGCTCTACTTTTCCAGAAACCGTTTAGGACATCCATCGTGGGCAGATATTCACAATAATCAGGATATGCATTCCTGTAAGCCCTATTAGAGCCGAGATACGGTCGTGCTACGCACCAACCCCAGTGATCCTTGGGCAAACGCGGCAATAAGCGCACCTTTCTCAGCGACTGCGCAGAACGGCATGGCAACAGCATGGCACACGAGCCCCAAACCTTTTTCATAATGACAAAGCCCTCCTCCGAGAGGCCGAGAAAAAAGAAACAAACGCACCTAAAGTGGTGTCAAGGTCTTCGCGAAAGCTCACCACCGCTGCTGGCGCTGCTCAACAAACCGGCCATCCGACGACGGAAGACATTCCAAAAGTGAGCGCAAAAAAGCCTCCACATAGCGTAACCGGCCGCGCGTGTCTGCCGTGCGTAACGGGTTTTGCGCACTGCTGCGTAATTGCTCTGGAGCGGATGCTGTAGATTTGCGCCAAGGCTTTGAGCGTGGTGTGATCAGCTGATCATGCAGACGACGGCCAATCGTCGGCCAAACTCGGCCAGGTCTGATGGCTGGTCGCGATCGTCTGGTGGTCGAGGTCGTCACCAGGTGGACGTGGCGGAGTGCGTTACGCATCGCACCGTTTAGTTTTCAGCCAATCCGAGTGTCGGAGAGGAAAAAAGGCTTCCCTCGTGCGCGTGTGTCTGACGGTCGTCTGGGTCCCCGAGGCTGGCGGTCTCCCATGAGCCAACGCATCGCGGGTTCACGCATGTCATTCATGCGTCCGCCTAATTTCGCGTCGTGCGTAGCAACACATACACCTCGAGACCCGTCAAGGCGAAACCTCGTGGGCTTTTGAGGGCCCCTGTATGTGGGGAAAACAGCGGAAACACCCCACAACCAGTTACCCTTTTGCTGCTGGCCCCGATAATGCGTTTTCGAGTGGTGCGTTGTTGTGCGAGGTCGGCCACATCGACGCCACGGTTTTTGGTGCGCTTCTTCGTTCGTGCGTATCAAACGCTCCGTCTCTCTCTCTCTCTCTCTGGTGCGTAAGGCACTCATCTAATCCGAATGGCCACCACCTTGCCCCAAAATAGTAAGTGGGGGGCTTTTGGGTGGAACCGCGCCAGAGATGACAACTAAATATGACACGCACGCACACGTCTTTGAGGGCTATCCGTGTGTTGGTCTGTAGTTTCGGACCCGACCGCTCGTGGGGTGGTGTTTGCTAACTTTTTCGGCAAAGTAAGTGGTTTGGCTTGCGTATTGATTTACGCATTTTTTGACATGCCCTCTCTCTCGCGCGTTCATTCGCTATCTCTCTCTCTTGTGGGTGCGTGTCAACCAATTTTGGTCCGTCCGTTTCATCTTGTGTCGGTGGACGGAGTTTCTCAAAGTTTTCTGTATTTTGCTTCATGCATATTGAAATTAGTTCCGATTTTTTAAGCATCCCTCTGTCCGTGTTTAGTTTGAGTCTTATGGTTCTGGGCACCACCAATTCTGTGGTCTCCTGAAACTGTTTACCAAACGAACCGCACACCTGCAAGGGTGCGGTCAGGGCTCGAGAGAAGCACTCCGTTCCGATCGAGCCGAAAGTGCGTCGTTCGCAGCGACAGCAGCGCCGCTACGTCTTATAATTTAAAATGTGCGTATAAATATTGATGGCCGAAATGGCGCTCCGCTTTAGACTTCTTCCAGCTCTCCATCGCCTCCACGGCGCAGCGGTGGCTCCCTTGCAGGGAGCGAAGAAAGGCCACTGCAAATCGCATGAATTGCCACCTCATTGCCACGATGCTGTAAATCGGATTGATCGGCGATGTTTCGGGGGCGAATCTGCGAGACACACTCTCACGCACGCTCATTCCTTGCAGCCATCATCCGTGACATTTGGCCGGCCGGCGCCGAGGGAACGCATCGAATCGCAAAAAAGTGCGTGCCATAAAACCGCACATCGGGGCACAATAAACGGATTATTAGACCGTAGATCATTAGATGTGCGGTCCTCCTGAAAATGGCACACCAACATCGCCAATAAACGCAGCACGGGTCTTTCTCCGGACACCGGTTCGCCCGGGCGAAAGCATCATCACTCATTAGTGGGGTCCATGCGTGGTAGGATGTGTTTGTTGTCGGTGGCCAGTCGAAAAAAAGGCCGATGGTATTTATATTAGCATAATTCTGCCACGGTGCGTATGCGCTGGCGCTGGCCTTTTTATGGGCCAATCCGATCGATTTGCGAATTCTTTGTTTGGGCTTTCCACAACCGGTGCGTGAATGTTGCGTTTTTTTTGTTGTTGCTTGGTTCGGCAATCGATTTTATGGCCACCCTTCCGCCGGCCGATGGCTAATTACGGTCGTGGTGCGTGTTTCGGGAAAATGTTATGTTTATTTTCCAGCCCGACTTTGCTGATTTCAATCAAATGGTTGGGTCGGTGAGAAGGGATGTGCGCTCACCAGGCGTCTCCATGGCCCGGGGGCTCATTAATCATGCAACTTCAAGCGTGGTTCACCGTTCGCTTTCGAACACAAGTTTACTGCAACATCCTGTGCACACTCTCAAACAGCCAGCGCCGTGCTGGCCAGGGCGGTAATCCAATCCGGAGCCGAGATAAATGGTTTTATTTGCGCACCAACCCTCTTTATTGCCCACCCAACGGAACGACGCAACGTGCAGGGCCTTGAGGGTTATGTCTTGACGCTCATCCATCTTCAGGGCGCTGAAGCCGATCCGTGCGCCTAATTTTGCATTCGCACACGTACCCCCCCCGCCGCAGGAAAGGGTGTAAATTTTATGTTGCTTCAGGACACGGCGATAAAGTGCAGTTTTTATGAAAGAACCCGGGGTGAACGACTGGTGCTATCGCTTTTAGTGCTCAATCACTAGTGCAGCCCGGAGTCGTTCTCGCCGCCAAGTCGGGCCCGATTTTATCGACCGAACCTACCCGGGACGACTTGGGTGCGTGAGGTGCAGCCAAGAAATGGTTGCGTAAAACTCATTTGCTTGGCTTGGCTGCGAAGCCCTATAACCCTTTTTCGGAGTACCCTTCCGGTTGGACTCATGAATGCCGAATTATGTTGGGCGGGTTCGATGTTTTTCGGTAACGCCGGGTAACGGCCGGGCGTGTGACGACCGTCGTCGACGCGGCAACCAAGGGCCTGCAATAAAACTGCAGCACCCCTACACCGAGGTAACCGTAAACTCGAAAGGACACGGGGCGCGATAAAAAAGGGGTTGCAAACGAAGCAAGGAGAGAAAAATCGATACCGACGACGACGACGACGGCTATGCGTTTCTTGTTGCCGGCCTTCTTGCGGAACGCGGAGGGAAAGTAATAAACTTCGCCCACCCACATTTTCACGACCCACCCACGCCGCGCGAAAGCGAAAGTGAAACGGGTCGCCTCTCCCCTCTGTGCACCGGAACTGCGGCTGCACCCGGAATGACGGGGCGCACTATAAACCCCCCCCCTTGGGTGCTGCGCACTTGCAGTTGCGCATCGGCCGCAGGATGTGGGTTTCACTTTCACTTCACGACGACGACCGGGACCGTGACCGGGACCGGGACCAGGGCCGGGCCGGGGACTCCGGGCTGCTTATGTGTGGCAGCGCCAGACACCGTCCGGATTTTATGCTGCATTGTAAAAAGGAAACGGCACCAACGGCGCAGCAGCAACAGCAGTCCTCCGGTGGGTGGTTGGTGCAGTGGCAGCCGGACCCGGGTAGGGTGGGTTTCCCGTTTTCAAGGAAAAGACGTTCGTTCGGTCGCCCTGTACATAAGAAGCGAGTGGCACGAGCATTTTAATGGAATTTCCTTTCCCCGAGCCGAGCTGCTGCAGTTGTTGATTACATAAACCACCCGGCCAATGCTGACCGGCCACCGGTCGATGTGTGCGAGAGAGAAAGAGAGAGAGAGAGAGAGCGAAAGAGAGAGTTCTATCTTTCTCCGCCGTAAGGGATACGTTTGCATAGAAAATCATCCGTACCGTGAGGGTATTTAGTATGCAGGGCCCAGGAGTCGCCGTCGTACACCGATCCTTCGGAGACTTCCTTTCGATAGCCACAGGAAATGGGTTTCCCGTCCGCCTTGGACGGACGCTCGGAAACAACGCACCGTGTGTGCGGACGGCACACCGACCGGGCGGACGTTTCTCTGCCTTTGACAGGGATCCGCCGGATCACAATCCTTCCGCTCCTGCTCGCTCGCTCGTGGCATTTATTATGCATGCATGCCACAGGACCTTGGCGCTCGCTTGGTGTGGGCTATGTTTCCATGCTGCACGCCGAGGGGTTGCGCATAAATAACGGGTCCTGGTTCGCCTGCCCGCTGGACCGGGGGGCCGGCTGCCTCATCTGCAGTGCCGATCCGGGCAATCCGACCAAGGCGGGAGTAAAAACATAATGCACTGCAGTAGCGACGACCCACACCCCCCCCTCTGAGCATAATGTGGCCTCCGGCTCCCCGTGAGGCATGGCCCGTAATGATAGGGCCCGCGGTCGCTTGCATGAATTAATGAAACTTTTGGCCCTCGGCATGAACGAAACAGGGTAGCGGCGGTGGCGGCCTAGCTGCAGTGGCCAAGGCTCTGCAGTCCAAATTGCAGTTGGCTGCAGATTGGCATCGTTGCTGTGTTCGTTGCTCGCACGCAAAGCGAGAGAGAGACAGAGTGGAGGTCCTTTTTATGATGCAACGTAAAATGTTTTAGCTTCAATCAAACTCCAGGACCCCTTCGAGCAAGATAGCGAAGGCAGGCAGGCCAGGCCAGGAGGCTAGTAAAATGGCAGTGGGCAGACGGCACATAAAAAAGGCAATCTACTCTTGCGCCGTAGGATGTGGTGGCCCGGTTCTGGTGTCCTTTACGGGCAGGCTTTCATTAAAGGATGAGTTTTCTCCGAAACGACCGACCGGGCCTCTTATCGGGCTTCTCGGCTCTCTATCGCATCCGCAATTAAGTGCGAGTGCTGCACGCCAAATGCAGTCCTTGGACGCGCGGCCCCCGGGAGCAGGAAGTGTCATACCCATCTCAACCTGCCCGGAGCAGGGAAAATGCATGGAAACATTTTAATTACATCGTAAAGCCGCCGCGGGCCCGTTTTGGCCAGAAGGGATGGAACTCTGAAAGATTACTTTGCCGAAATGAAACGACGGACGCCTCACGGGGCGTGCCGGTTTGACTTTAATCAAGAAACCCGAACCCCATCAACCATTAACCGTCGGTTTATGCTCGGTTCGTCTTAAAGTCGAATTTTAGTTTATTTTGGCAAACTCTCAAAGTGCGTTGTTTCCATTGGCAGAATGCAAAGCACAAAATTGATTCAATTACCATTAATTAGGTGCGAAGTAAGCAAATTAAAATCGGGTTGCATCACCAAACGGCCAATATCCGGTGTTGCACTTGAGTCCACCGGGAGGTTCCATTGTGTGGCTGGCCGCTTTCGGAACGCGTTGAGTTCCGACGTCCGACGCACGGGCCAGGTGTTACATCCGCCGGCAGTTTTGGGCCGGGCCGATGCACACCACCTGCCGGGTGGACCTGCCGTTCCCAATGTGCTGTGGGGACGTTGTGATGCATTGTGTGCATGGCGGTGCGAAACCAAACACCGAACATGTGGCCGACCGGTGCGCCCTACCCGAAAAATGCGGCCTCGCGGGCCCGATGTGTGTTGTGGTTCATGCATTTTTAATTGCTGATTAGTGCATTCATGGATCGGCGGAACGGGACGGGGGGCAGTGGTGGTCACCACGGCCAATTCCAATTGTGTTTTGCCGGGGGTTGCCGAAAAACGGTTCGTTGGTCAGCGACAAACGAGCGGCACGACGATGCACGATCGTCCAGTGACACCAATGGGGTGGTGATTTTGGCTGCTAACCCTTACAGGATAAGGTTGAAAGGTGATCGTTTTGCATTTGAAATATTTTTTTATTCATTATTAGAACATGAACTTGAAGCACTCAAGTTGTTGCGTGGCTCGACGTGACGTTTTTAGCAAATTACTAGGTGTAGTAATTAATTCGTGCGGTTGTACAATAAATCGCATTTCTCACTAAATTTCACAAATTTATTTTTGATGAAATATGTGTTTGATAGCTACTGTCATTAAGCATCTAACGCAGTATAGGTTTTTTTTTGTTAAAGTGTAAACAACGCCATTTTTAAGCATTTGAACAGCATGTCGAATTTTGTTCCTGGTAAAGTGTTTTTTGCGGGGAGTACTTCTTCATTGCTGCTTGCACGGCTGAAAAAAGGGAATCTTGTACTGAATCGTCAGTGGTGATGAAAAGGGGAGTTACTACAAGAATCCTAAACCCAAAAAGGCCTGAATACAGCCTGGCGAACCAGGTCCAGGATACGCTTTGGCCATAAAACGACGAGAATGAGATGAAAGACACGATAAGCTGATTTTTCAAAATTACAACGACCCCACATCGCTAAATCGGTCAAAAACTATCTCAAAAATGTCGGATGGGAACTGTTAGCGCTGTATTCACCAGATGTTGCTCTTTCGGACTTGTATTCGTTCCGATGCATGAGTAACGATTGGCAGCACAGTGGTTCACTTATTATGACAGTATTGACAAAAGGTCTCTGAGTGGATCGCTGATAACGTTAAGAAGTTCTATCCACACGGAATCGAGGAACTACCTTAAAGATGAAAGAAAGTGGTATCTAACGACGCACAATTCTTTCGTTAAGGTAGTCATACGTTTGGTTGTTGTAGTTAGGTCACAAATGTCGAATAAAAACCGAACTAATTAATTCACACTCCCAATATTATTACTAATTAAAATAATATTAAATCCATAAACAAAACGTCAACCAATTTGTTTCCCCAATAATCAAACCGTTTTCTTCAACAAACGGATCAAAATGGTAACAAAAAGACCGAAACAAAACGGAATTCATTTTATGTTTAACGTAAACCTCAAGAGCCCTTCTGGACCCTTAGCCCTTGGGCTAGTAAAGGCCAATCGACTACCTCGAAGCGCGTGAATTCATTTCTGTGCACTGCCATTTAAATTCCAACCGTCCGTCGAGGGTTAACCGCAAGTGCATTCCGTCATACGCGGCGATCGTTAGTGTTGCCACCTCAGCATAGCCGCGGGTCGTTGGCTGGCCGTTGAGTTGAGGCTATGCGGCGGCGTACGGTCGGAAGTGCTCTGCCCCCCTCCCCGGGCAGCATTGTGTTCAGCCACCCACCAGGCCCCCTGCAGAGGGGTGGGGTTGTGTTTTTGTAGGTCAAATCCATTTAAAAAATTTCGACAGTCGCTGTCGTGCTCGTGGGTTTAACGTTGTCCCTCGCGTGTGCATTATTGCCGATTGCGCCGGGTCGTGTCGGGCGACGTTTTTTTTTTCGACGCTGGGCGAACTATGCATCTGTGACACTGCACGCCACCGTACGATGGCCACGATTTAGCACGATTGTTGAGGCGTTTTTTTTCGCCCTCTCTCTAAGACTCGTTTTGTCATGCTCGCCTGGCCACATGGTTTTTGTCATGGAGCGCAATCAAAGCCCGCGGAGCGTGTGCAACGCGCGATGCACTCCGGCGACGGGGTTTAGTGGCCCCAATGAGTGTTCAACAATTCGTCAACAGGCAACAAAAAAGCGGACCTTTGGAACCCACTTTTAGCGCCATCAGTTGCTGGTGGTTGGGTATTAGTTTCACAAATTGCAACCGCGATCGGTATGATCGCTGCAATTAGCATCAGCATGCTCGATTCCGAGGTCACCGAATTGTTTGGGGTATCGTTTCAAGGCCTGAAGCTTTCAAGCGTGTTGCGATGGGCTCCAAACGAGCTGATTGAAATGTTGGCCGCAGTTTCCCATCTCAACGTTTTGTGGTTTATTGGAAAACTTTTACCACGAAACCCTGCGAGGGAGTCACGTTACGTTTCAAACTATCGGGTCCCCGCACGGCGCACGCCTCACGGATTGTTTCGCCCCGGACGCTGGAGTATAAAGTTCAAATATTTGTCCAACTATTTCGACGTTCGTGGCTCCAGTTTGCTCACAAGACGCACGGAGATTGCCGTGCGTGCCGCGACTGGAGGCAGCGAGTTTCTCACGCTGGCAACGACGGCTCAATATCGGTTTATTTTCCAATATTTGCACTCGCACGCACGGTACGGCCTGAGGACGCATCGGGCACAGCCTTCGCAAGAGCAGAACCAGAGACTCGCAGGGACCGGGGACAATATTGACACAGCGCGACAAGAAACTGCGCAAGATGCGTGTGCCCCTCCTGTTCCTTTTCAAGGCGTCTCGGAGTTTGGTGCGGAAGTTATCGCCGCGGCTAGGAGGAGAACCTGGCCACTAATCCTCCCTTTTAGTGCGCGCAAATCTTTAGTGCGTTTGCTCACCGGATCACCGAACGCTGCACGCATTTGTCGGCCCAGTTTTAATGTAAAATTTGCAGCCGATCGGGACACATTTCGTAGAACGCATCGTGACGGAAAGCTGTTCGCCCGTCGTAAGTGGGTCACGGAACAGCACCGACAACCGGCTTGCTCCTGGCCTTTTTTCCCCCTTTTATGTACCCAGTTTGTCTATTGACACACTTGCTTGGTTCTACAACATGAAAGCAGACCAAAGAAAGGCAGTGAAGGTGTGCAATTTTCAAGACAGACTCAGGCCACTCCATGGATCTTTTCGGGGGCAGGGTGCTAGAAACCGGATTTTCTTCGACCTCTGGTGCCTGTGTAAGCCAGGAGAGCACACAATTTAGATTCGGGGACCTTTTTTCCCGTTCGTTTTGCACAATTCTATTCGCCGGTTGTCGCCGGTGGCGAGATTTATTGACATTTTGCTAGACTTTTTTCCAGGACTTGGGGAATGATGGGATGAGGATTTTCGTTTCGAATTCAAGTGGCCACCACGGGGCCTGGCTGGGTCCGCTGTGACCTACCGGATGCCCGATCGGAGATAAATCAAAGATTTATGTGAAGTTGCGTGCACACAAAATGGCCACGTCACAGACGTTCGAATAAAAACGCTCCGTAGTAACCGATTTTCTACCGTGTCCACACATTTCAGATCCTTGCGAGGCCAGTTCAACCACCAGTCTGCTGCGCGGGGAGAAGAGAAAAAGCATCGTGGCGACCGCCAAGCAAAATAAACGAACAAACAAACAACGGTTGTTGGCCGGTTCGGAATTGGTTACAAAAAAATTAAACCACAAATTCGAAATCGCCAACTAGAAGCGGAATCGCCCGCCATCGGGAAACTATTCGGCGGCTTTCGGCCTCGTGTTTGGAAGCATTTTCCGTGCGCAGCGGTCACGGAGAAGGAGAGAAAAATTCAAAAGTACCAGCAGCAAAAGAGCCGCCCTGTGTCTACATCGCCAGCAAGCAACGAACAACGACGGCCCCAAACATGGATCAGCAGCAGTACTGCCTCAAATGGAGCAACTACTCGTCGAACCTGGCGGCGGCCTTCTCCAACCTGTTCGACTCCGCCATACTCACCGATGTCACGCTGGTCTGTGGAGGTAAGTGTCGATCCTTCTTTCCCCGGGCGGGTACGGGAAAACCCTTCGAGAGAGTGTCACTCCGATTCGGAGATGTCGTTCGTACGCAGAGTCCGATTTTGTACGCCACTGGAAATTATCACAAACCCCTCGTCCTGACGTGACGAGAGGCTGACGTGCGTAAGCGAGTGCCGACGAAAAAAAAACGTCAGAAGCAAATAAAAATCACCCGGACTGCCCAGGGACAAAGACAGGAAATGTGAAACGGATTTTCGAAGGATTAGACATTTATTTTAAAATTTCATTCCGCTCCGTGAGCCCGATCGCCCGCGCCGTGAGGACTGCCGCTGATCGATGAGACGAGGACGCGTGGTTCGCGATTTATTTTAACCCCTTTTTTTCGCTTCGCTTAGAGGATGTCCGGATCGGGTGTCCTGGATGGAGGCCGCCTAGTGGCGATGTCCCACGTGCGGCCCGGTTATGGGGCTTCCGGTTCAACGACGGCACCGTTGCCTGTGCGGCACATGATTGAAGCATGTTCGTAACCTTTCACGTGCTTGGCCGGATGAAAGTGGATTCCCTTTCCTTGTGGGCTGCGCGGTTGGTTGTCGCGATTTTTATATCTTTCGACGTCGCGCGTCGGTTTTATCGTGGACACCCCAAACACCGGACAGTTTGCGCCGTTTGTTGGCGGGTCCTTTTGACCGGTGTTGTCACATTGTAAACAATGAAGCACCGGAGCGTGTGTGTCTGAGGGACAGAGCAGCGCCCGATGGCCGACCAAAGGTGTGAGCCTACACAGCAGACAGCAAACACACTTGCTTTTCATCAATTCTAATTTAATTTTTACTTTAAACCCAGTTCACACCTTACGATTGTTTTCGGACGGTAATTTAGTAATTCTTCCAATTTATTCTGTTTTTTTTTCATGTTTTATTAATGACGTTGTTCATTTTATTATTTTCTTACCGTTTGTCTGTTTGTTCGTCAGTTCGCTTCGATTCGAGTTGTGTTTGTTTAAATGATTTAATGTGTTCATGTTATGTATTTGATATGAGTTTTCTATCTTTGGTTCTGTTTTTAGTCTGTTTTATTTTATTTAAATACCATTTGGTTTTGCCAATTGTAACACTTCCTTTACGTTTCAATTTCGTGTTGTTTTAGTTACTTTCGCAGGTGCACCATTTTGATTTCTTTGTTTTTGTTCAACTTGTTAACTTTATTGTTCTACTTTATTCATCTTATGTCTTGGAAAATCCATTTATCCATTTTTTTTATTAATTTACTTGGTGCTGCGGGACAGAATCTGACGGCTTCAACCATTATGTGGACAAGCTCTCCCAGTTTTGGGGTGGATCAAATGGAAATGTTTAGAGCCGCACGATCCGTTTCCTGCGGCTGGACAAGACTTTGCAAAAAAGGGAATTGGTGTGCGTTGCTCCCGTGGTAGTGTCACGGGCAGATAGCGGTGGGGCGGACACGTGGACAGCTGGCGGGGTTTGTGTCACAAACGCGGAAATTAATTTTTCTCGCGACACACGCGGACTCCACCGAAAACAATGGGAAACAAAAGAAGTGGGTTGTGTGTGGTTGGCGTGGCGATGATGGTTGATTTTCGCTGCCACACGCGTCCTCGTGTATATGTGTTGTGGCCAGGCGTTTGTTTGCGTTGTCGTTAAATGTCGCTTCGAAAACAGAGAGAACGAAAAATGGACAGCAGCGCTGGCTGTTTGAGACCCGAGGCGCTCGGGTTCAGCGATGGGGCCCGGTCCACCCCCGGTCGGTGGTAGGTGGTTTCCTGTTTCCGGTGGTGGAAAGGCTCTCGCTCTGCATATGGCACGCACCGCTGCGGGAGAAATTTTCTTCACTGTCCAGTTGATGGATGTTCTTTTTTTCTCCCAGCTCCGGTCTTACGTACTTTGCTTTTAACGCACTCCCGGGCACTCCCGGGCACTGTTCCGCGTGGCCCGCTCGCCCCGTGCTCTACATTACCGGTTTCCGTGTTCCGTCTTCCCACTCGCCGAATCGCACAAACCAACAACACCTTCGCCGCGTGGCACGGGAAATTGAGTGGAACTTGCGACCGAAGGACACTCTGGCTGGCTGGCAGGCAAGCACGCAGGATGTGATGATGGTTGGGCCAGTTGAAAAAAAAAACAAATAACGGCCAAAGCATCCTCGCGGCCAATCCGCGACTCGCTGATGTGCCCGGTGGTGCGCTTATTTTTGTTTACGCCTCCCCGAATCAAGTCCGTTCGTCCGGCCGGCGCCGTGTCCGGCTTAGGGCAGCAAAATTGAGCCGGTGGATTAAAATTTAATAATGTTTGGTCGGCGGCGTTAACCGTCACCCTACGCAACCAGTCGGCCGCCGGACGTGGAGGAAAATTCTCGGTAGTGTGTTGTGGCGTGGTGTACGGGACCCATCCGCGGGACTCGCGTTGTCTGCCACAATGTCACTGGGAGTTTGTAGTTTTTTTTTCTTCGGGAAAACTCCACACTTTCAGAGCAATAGCCGTGCCGTTTGAGCCGCGCTCGTTTGGGCCAGAATTTATTATAAGTTTTATTGCAATGGTTTGTTGTTTGGATTTCGGGGAATCCGCGAGCTGTGGCTGCGGCTTCCTCTTCCGGTTCGGGAGGTGAAATGGCAAATGCGGCAAGTTTCGCTAGTTAAGTGGATCATTTTATGGTTGTCGAAAGGGCACCCCGTGAGCTTATCATCTGGCTGTGGTGTCCTATATTTGTGTGTCCTTGAAGCGGGGTGCCATTTGAGCGGCGATTCGTGCAATCGTTTGCAATCGGGCACACGATTTACAGTGAAACCGTGGAGAGCATGTTTTACACCTCGGTAGCTAATTAGCTGAAGCTGCATTTTCACACGGCCATTGACCGCTTATGGGCTGCCTCATGTTTTCGGAGGTTTCTGTTTTTCTTTTTTCTTTATCGGTTTTCCGTACAATCCTTTCCGGCCAGTCCTTTGAGTTCACCAGGGAGACTTTTACGCTTGTTTTTCTTTAAATATAAATTAATTACCTTAGTTCAGTAAGGTTCAATTTCTGCATTGTAGAAGTTCAGATATTTTACTAGGGAGGGTATTCAATGTATCTGCCAAAGTTAAATTTGAGCTAGAGCTGTTCATTTGGGCTAGTGAAGTTCATATATGACAAAAGCTTTTAACGCAGGATTCGGTTACTTACAACTTTGTTAATAATACATTTGGAATGCTAATTGTAATAAATTATTGAACTGTTAATGATCAATCTTCTCTCTAATTGTAATGCGATAGGAATTGAGCTCCGACAAATTGGTTATTGCAAATGCTGAAAAAAATAATCACTTCAGTATTTTACGACATTTTTCCTTCAGTGTTTTAGTTCTTTTTAGTAACCTACCTATTTGCGTACCTAACTTTGAATGTTTGCGAACTGATTGGTACAATTTTTAGCCCTTTTTTGGTTGTTGTTTCACTCACTTGTCGTGTAGCTTTATTGATCGCTCGCCAAACTACTTTCCGCTCCGGTGATTCATTTCCACTCCGAAGGAGTGAAAGTGAAGCCCGAAACATTGGCTAATGATCTATCTAAATGCCAAAAGGCGTCCTCGGAAAAGTGCTGCTCCGGCAGCTGAAGCCACTCCGGCTGGCCAGCCCCCGTCCACCCGGCGCAATCTCCGGTCGCCACAACTCGCGCAGCCCGAAAATAATGCGTAGCCTCGTGGGGTGGAGCGTGGGCTATTTTGCGCCCGAAAGGACACCTCACAACCCGCCGAGCGGCCCCGTCCGTCCTCCCAAAAGGGCTCTCGGTGGACGAGGATACGCATCTCGTTCCTATCTCGCGCTCAGGCCCCCCTGCCCATGGTGATGCAAGTGTTGGGTTGGCGTAAAATTTGAAATCCGGCCACACGGGCCAGGGGAGGGCGATTGGAGCGGAGGGGTACATAATGAATCCTGCCGCTTGTGATGGCGCGCGGGCGTCGTCTAAAGGGACAGCGCAGTAGAGCAGTAGTGCAAAGGGCCGCGAGCGGAAATGATAAAAACCGACACGATTTTGAAACACGAGAAAGTTTTCTCGTCCGCGTCCCGCGCTTTTCGCCCTTGCCACCCGCTCCACCCGGGGGGGTGTGAAAATGTTGCCCTGCCCCGCAAAAGGGGGGCCCAAGCACTTATTGGCCGTTGTTCCCCCGCCGGTGATGGTGGTGGCGGTGAATTATCCTGCTGTTGCTCTCCGCGGGACCTCCCGGCCGCCATCGTGATCGGATGAAGGAATGGCACAGCGTTCCATCCCACATCCCGTGTGTCTGTGTGCGGCGGATGGATGGCCCGGGAGTAGTGCCGCGCTCTGATAGCGAAGCAGCGGCATCGTCTGCGTCGATCTCGATGCGTATCATCGCAGTTCGCGTAACGCATTACGCGGCGGCCGCAGGGATGCGTGTGACGCAGGCTGAGGCTGGCTGGCTGACTGTGTGGACCCCATCATCGCCACCGAGTCACCGAGCAAACTCTTCTCCGTAATTATTTTCTTCAACTTCACCCATTTTCAGCTCGCTTGCGGTGCGCACGAGGACGGGAAAGGATTACCCGGGCCGACCGAACGTTCCGCCCGACGAGATGAGCGAAAGGGCGGAACAACAACAAACAATTTCTCTCGGGTGCCGGAGCCGGAGTCGGAGCCGGAGCCCCGCCGTGCTTTCTATCATCCCCGGCCTAGGCTTGTGGCCCGTTTTGTGACACGTTTTCATCACGTCCGTGTCGTCGTCCCGCGTCACCCGCGCGCGATGGGAGGCAATATTGAAATTTTCTCGCACAGAAACGCGTTTTCACTTAACGCGGCCCACGTTGGCGCAGGGGACGCTACATTACAACACTATCCTTTCGTCCTTGCTGTGTTGTGTTTTTGTGTGTGGCCGTATGGCCATTTTTTCAATCCTTGTCGATGGCTCGCTGAAGCAACGTTAGGGTTCGTCGCTTATTCCATCACTCTCACTGAGCTTGACAGAGTATCGGAAGAAGGAATGTCCTGCCGCCGGGAGTCCTTGAGGTCCTTTTCGTGATAGTTTTGGAAGGTACGGGTAAGGTTTTCTTTCGTTGCCAATTTATTCGTTAAGTTTCTGATATGATTCTTCAATTACAGTTCAATGAGCCAAACTTAGAAGGAATCTGACGACGGGTTAATGAAAAACAAAGCAAAGTCCGTTCCAGTGCAACCTACGGGGTTGGGTCGAGAAAACGGCCACCTTACGAGTCGCAAGATGCGTATCGTGATTGTGAAGGACGCTTCGGATGAAAAACAAAGAAGCAAAACATGGCGCGGAAGCCCATTTCCGCCGAACGCGCCGTCCTTGGAAGGTCTCCCTGGGATACGTCAATTTCCTCGCCAACGTGTGCGCGCGTGCTCCCTCCCCCCAATCCCGATGCCTCCGTCTCGTCACCGGGGCCGTACGAAGCGAATGGAAATGTCAGCAAAATTCACATCGCGCCGAGAGTCCTTGTTTGCGCGATAGGGCGGTGGAGAATTGGAGATGGAATGTGCCATCCGGAGAAGAGGGACTCCCCTCGGGTTTCGATGAAGAGCGCAGGAAACCCATTTTGTGGGCCGAAAGGATGCCACCACCGCCGAGAGGAGCCGATTGTTGGCGTAGGCGAACGATATTCAAACGGGTGCCGCGCTCGAACAAGTTGACAATTCGGGGCCGGGGTCGCCTGGCACCGGCAGCCCCGCCAGCAGAGCAGCGCAGCATACCGAGCAACCGAGTCTCTCGGCAGCCATCGACCGGCACAAGCCGAACAAGCGAAACTATGGCCGCTCGTTGGCCGTCGCCACCGCCGTTGCGTGCGTCAAACTACAGGGCCGGCCGGGCGCAATGTGATATTTGCTTTGATGTGGAAATTTATCTAATATCATTTCCCCGGGACGCTCGCTGCAAGGCACAATACTTCAGTGTGTGCCTTATTTACCGGCCCGGAGCCTTGAAGCCGCAGTCTGCTTTCGGGTTGTCGGTGAAAGGAAAAACAGGGCTACAGGGTCCTTCGAACGAACAGCTCACCGGGCGGGCCTCCGTCCGAAGATGAGTAAATTGAGTGACCGGCAAGCGATCGATGGGGTGTACCGGAAACAGTCATTGCATTCACCGATAACCGAGCTTCATCCGCCATCGCCGTGGAGAGCGTACAGAGCGTATGCAGGGGTCACGTTTAATCCTTCAATTTTAGTTGCACGCCGCGCGACCGATCAGCCGAATCCGGATGGAGGCGCCTAGTTGCTTGGCGGAGGCGATTTGTTTTCCGGTTCGAAGTATTTTTCAATTTCCATTAGTTCCGGTTCCGGGCACCCTCCGTTGCTGCCGCACGGCAACGTGAGTTTTGCGTTTAATTTTGTCAAAATACGCCGCGGCCTTTGCAAAATCAATACACCGCCGCGGCACGCACACGATATTTGCTACGCCGGAAGTAGAACGCGAACGCTGGGCCGGCCGGGAAGTTTCCTCGGCCACCAGCCAACATATACCGGCTGGGTTTAATTTGCCAAATTGAATTGGCAAGTTTTTCCGGTCCTCATTCCCGGGACCGCACCCGCGGGGTGAGTGTTCCTGGCGGGACCGGAAGGTATCCATCTTTTTGCGCTACGCTCGTGTATGCGTGTGTTGGGTATAATTTTCTAATTTTTACTCTAAATTCACCTCCGAATGGTGGCCGCGCGTCGCTCCATTGCCGTCCCGCCGTCCGGGTGCCTCGGTGGGCAATCATCATCATCAGCAGAGGGCTGCCATGGTACCATCGGCATCAGTCGTGCCCGGAATGCCCGAGGAGCGCGCAAGGACCTCAAAGGCGCAGTGTAGTTGTCATCACTCTGCCGCGCCGTGCATGCGTCACTTTTTTGCCCCCCGAATCTGTCCGTCCCACCAGATGGGGGAGGCGGAACTTTTCTAAATGATAAACTTTGCGCCGGTGCCTTCCGGACCAGGCTGGGCTGGCGGCCGGAACGACGGGCAGGAGGCTGTCCAATAAATGTCAGGCGATTCTACGGGCGCACCCGCGCACCGTCTTCTTCCCCTCCTTAAATGTGTGTCCCCCGTTCCCCGTACTCCGTGGATCTGACGCGTGTGGGACGAGAGTTACTTTCGATTAGGCTCTCGGCAAATATCTCGTCCCGCAGGCCCGGAACTAGAAATCGACGGATCGCGGGCGGGCGGTGAAAACAAGTGTTTTGGGTCGGTCGGTCTGTTTTTTTTTCCGGTTGGTTCTGTCGGTTGGTTCTTCATCTTCTTCGGCTCTCGCTTCCCTGATTGAAGGCTTCGTCCCAGCGCCCGGGATGGATCGAGCCACCGTCGTCGCCACCGAAAGTTTCCCATCCTATTTTAGACTTCATCAGACTTCAAACGCACGCACGGAAACGGTTATGGGCGCCACCGTGCGCGCCGGGAAATCCCGTGGCTTTTCGGTTTCGGCGGCCGGCCGGGAAATGAGGTGGAAAAGCGCGCCCGTCACGCTTTCTTCCCGGACCGCCCGGGTCCCGGGTTCGTGGTTCAATTTTCGCTGGCTGTGAAACGGAAAAGCCACTCGTGCGCCTTTTGCTTTCCCTCCTCTGCCGCATTCGGCATCCGCGGACCAGGGGAATGTTTCATTTCGTTCCGGGGCGTTTCCTTTCCGGCCTTCCCCGCGGGGGCTCCCGCCGCACGGCGCAGGAAATAAATTAGTTAAGTTTTTCCCTCACCCGGGTAAGCGCCACAGTTTCCCGGGCGTCATCCCGGGCGGGACACACGGCACGGCACGGCACGGTATGTAGTGCAGTAGTGGTGTCCCGGTGTTGCTGGACAAACTTTACATTTTGTTTGATGAGCTCCCGGCCACTCCCAGCTGCTCCGGCGCGCACAGCTGAGCTTCTCGGGTGGAGCCACTCTCCTTTCCGTTCGCTTTCTTGCCGGCGATGTGCGCATTCCACGTTGCGTTCGGCGCGATTTTCCACCCCACGCAGCGCCATATGAATAATGAATGGGGGAACCAACAGAAGAACGGGTTAATGAAATAACGAAACGGTGATGAGAAAGTGCGGTTCGTCTTTTGCCCACCATCTCTTCGGCAGGACAACAGGCGGCAGCGCGATGACAAACTGTCTGATGACAACGAAAACCGGGTGGCGATAAGTGCCCGACTGCATTATGGGCTGTTGGGGTGATTTTTAAAATTAAACGTAAACACCGGCCACACGGCCACGTAATTGAATCCCTTGCCATGTGCGCCAGCGCTCCAAAGCCAATGTGTAGTGGTTGATTTTTGCTCACTTCTTTTCACTACAGAATGAAGCACGTCCAAATCGCTATGCTCTGTTTTTGGTGGGATCGGAAGGTTTAGATCTACTATGAGCTACTCATATCACAAAAAGGCACCATAAAGTGATTGTTCGTGAAGATTCGTTGGAACAAGGATGGGAAATATTTTTCTAATGAATTTACCTTCTTTTTAGTTCTACGAAAGTCGAAACCTCTTGAGCCGATAAATTAGACATCAACGGATCGAACTGACGGCTCCCCGGCGGGAGTATGGTGGGCACATTGAACGGCCGCAGCTCACGCAGCATCATCCAGCATCCGTCTCCGGCGAGCTGGAAAGAGGGAATTAATCCTTTTGGGGGCCCTTCAGTCCAAACTCCATCCTTCGCGCTGAAAACTATGCCCCTCGCAACCGATCGATTGCGCCCCTTTTTTCCGTTCGCCGATAATCACGACACCGTACCGTAGGCGAGGCACTGGGCACTCGATTGGATGAGTTCACTCACGTGTTCTGCCGGTTCTATCTGCAGCCCCACCTGCAGACCTCTGCATTGCCACTGGCGCCCGCACGGAGAGCAATGCCTCAAATCGTCAAGCCGTACAACTTTTGCGCAGAGTTCCGCCCTGTCATTCGGAAGAAATCGCGCCGCGGTGAGAGGTGGCGGCCTGCGTGAGACGTCGAGACGTGGCGGAGGATGGCAAAAAGGATGTTTTGAAACTACTTTCCCTGACGGGGCAACACCGACTACAAGAGGATCCTCCCCGTACGCTCCCGTCTGTCCGTGCGACTGTCTTTGGCAGAATGTTGCAATTTAGGCCGACGAGCGAGAACGATAAGCTCCATCGCCGGGAATGGGAAAGGATGTACCTCATTTCCAGCGGAATGTGTTTTTCGGTTCCACCCGATTCGACAACGTTTGTGATTTGGGGCCCACCGCCATCCTCGGGGGCTGCTTCTTCGGCTGCCTCTCCTGAGTCTAGGGCGCCCGCCGAACCGAGTTTGCGTTGTTTAGATTGGTGTTTGCGGAGAGCCTTATCTTGCTTCGCGTGGCTTCTTCATTTCTATTGGTTTTTTTGCGTTGCCATTGCTGCTGCTGCTGTTTCGGTGCGTGTGGTGAATGAGATTTATTTATTTTTTGCTCTCTTCCTCTGTCACTCCGAGGCTCCTTCCGGTTTTTGCGTTGAAGACAAACTTGGAGGCAGGTTCATCATCAGGACGCTGGCAGTGCTGGCCTCAGTACGATGAAAGTGTTTGTCCTTTTTTTGCGTCCCTTGAAGGGCAGATGAGTGAAAAATAAATAAATGAAACGGCGCCACAGCAAAAAATGGGAAAATTCCGGCCACCACTCGCACACAGGGGGCTGTTGGACTGTCCGCATCGGCTCCCGGGTTTGACTGGCTGTGCCAATGTTTGGAAAATGAAATCCTGATAACGCCGCCGCCGTGCTGCGCACGGCCAGAGGCTGCTCACTGCCAGCCGCAGGTCGTTAGTGGAGGCCGCACTTGGTCCTCTTGGCCAGTCCGGCGACGGCGGTGGTGGCCTATGGTTAAATCGTGAAATGAGATCCTTCGCCTCTAACCAAACGCACCACCAAACTCCAGCACACGATGAGCGATGGCGATGGAGGCGCAAACAAAAAACACAACCAATGGCAACTTACGACACACGAGAGAGGCGCCTGGTCATCGGCATGGTCACCTCCCGTTTCTCGCACAGCGAAAAAAAAAGATAAATTCTGCGGAGCAAATTCTTCATGTTTTGGACGTTTTTTTTCGCTTGCCTTCATCGTCGGCCGCACGCGCTGGACGCGCCCGGTAAGAGTCCGTCTTCCTTCCAGCGCTTCCGCTGCGCGTATGTGTCAAACGATCCCTTCCAGCCAACCCCCAGCCTCCGGAGCGAATCGGTTTGCGTGTTCCTCCGTACGGTGGAATCGAATTTTGTGTCGGTCGTTTTTTACTTGTCCGTTCGGGAGGAGGTTGCAAAAAACCTCCCTTACGCCGAAAATTATGGAGGCGACTACTGCCGTGTTCCCGCGTTCCCGCGACGGATGTGCTTTTCGGATGCGGCGTCCATCAAAACATCGTCCGCCCCGCAACCCGATTGGGCGGGGGTTTTTAAAAATTTGCGCTACCGATCGATCGATGCCGAAGGACGAGTCTTTTCGAAGGGGCAAAAAAATGCCTGAGCCCAAAATTGGCCAGGGGTGTGTGTGCCGGGTTGGAATTGATATTTTGGACAAAGGATCCCGCGGGCGGCACGGCGCGGCGCAACCAGCATCATCCAGGAAGGATACGCGCGAGGACGCAGTTCCGCGGGCTTCCTGGCGAAGGAATCGATTCCAATCCCCACAGCGGTATGGCCTTTCGTTCCACGCGAGTGTGTATTGTGTCCTGCCTGTTTCAGCAGGGAGCGGCAGGATTCCGCTCGAAGCGCTCGCTAAATGAACGTCGTGTGTCTCCGCCGGCCGGGCAGCGGTGGGCCGGGACGCGGAGGGTTCGGATGATGGAATCGAATCCCCGACAATACCTTCGCGGACGATGTTTGACTTTCCAATTGACAGTGATACGCAGTGTCCGGGTCCGGGGCGACCGTCGTTGATCCTTCGTTGCCCGCTATGCTCCAAACATTTGCGCACATTGATTGGTCACAAGTTTGGGATTTGCTGTTTTTTTTCTCTCTCTCTCTCGTCCCTTTCGTTGCTGCGCAAGGACATTTTGAAGTAGACAATTCTTTCGGTGGCCAGCCCGTTGCTGATGGGGAAGTGGCTGGCTGTTAATGAGTGAGGCGGGAACACGAAAGGAAATCCTAGTCGACGGGTTTTCCTGCTGCTGGCTTGGTCGCCGGTTGATTAGAGATTTATTCCGGGGCAACGCGTTCGCTTTAATTAAACAACGGTAAAGTGTTCGCCGTGCCGGGTTTCCTGTGTTTTGTGCTACTGTGCGTTGGCATTATACTAAAAGACGTTTTTTTTCTTATTCTCTTTCTCATTTTAGGTAAGAATCGGCCCTGCGAAACTACGCATCACAGTTGGTGAGATTAAATTGGACAGTGCGCTTAAGCGATAGTGTCGGACTACAAACTAGTGTCGCCATTCGCCAATTTCCCGTTAAACTTTCTCTTCGGCACCTATTCACTTTATCACAGCTCATCATTCAGGTCCATTTTATAATTACTTCCATGGGATGGAACTTTTCTATTACCAGATTGATGCAAGCCAAGCTTGCCGAGGAGATTGGCTTTAGGATGCTAGTAGCCAATAGGTCATAATACAGTCTAAAGGAACTGTTTCGCTCACATCTCTTTTTGAGAAGATCTGGAGAGGAAGATGCTCAGATTGGTATTGGATCCCGTAGAACTCGCTGCTACAGCGAGCTGTACGTTCTGTACAGCGATGCCATGACCTAAGTCTTCTTAGACTTCTTAGTTCTAGGACAAGTTGCGAAGGCATTCTAACGCAAGCGGTTGAAGGATTCTTTACTGCGAGTTAGTTTTAAGCCAATTGAATCGCAAAGCAAGGCAATGGTCTGTGCTGCCGTCCCTTATCTAATGATCAAGGTTGGGTCACCCTTTAACGCTGTGTACTTGTTGCTCCCGAAAAACACGCACACACCCACCGGAAATGGCGGCATTATTGATGACTGACCCGGACCGGTGCCCCCATTGATCGATTATTGATTGTTATGGGATTAACCATAAGGTGGCAGGGAGCCATCCTTATCGGATCGTGTTGACGAGTGAATTATCGTTCATATTCATTCACCACCACCACCACGGCGGCGTGGCGCTCAATCCATGACGCACTTCCTGAGTTCCTCAACCACTTGTCGTCGTCGGTGCCGCAGTCACCGACTATGAAATTCCGTCACAACTTTCTTCGGCGCCGCGCGGGGATAACTTTATACGACCGCCGAGAGAATGGCCGTCCATTTCCACTCCGGCCGTTCCGATTGGGGTCGTCAACGACGTGTGGCTCCCGTCTCCCTCGTCGACACACGCACGTACTTTCACGTAACATGTGAACCTTTCCGCGTCCTGCCGGGTGCGTGGTGGTGGTATCGGAATGTTGCCGGCAACCGGCGACAGGGATAAGACGACACCACACCATCACCAACGCGACAACGGCGATTCAATAAAGCCGTCTTCATTATTCCAAACAAACACGCATAAAAATTCTTCAACTTCCCGGACCTGCTCAAGACGGTAATAAAAAGCGGGCCCCGGAAGACCGTCCCGACCCGGAGGGAACCGTCTGCCCGGGAGCGCGGGCGCATGTATTACGTAGCCCGAGCACCGTGGGCCCGGGACCGTGGATGGAAGCGCGAAAAGTTTGTGTCGGTGTATGTGTGGGGTAAGGAGCGGCCGGAATTTCTCGCCCTCGGAAAGGAAATCCACCGCGCGCGGCATTTTCTCCCTTTTTCACGTCCTAATGTGCCGCGCCGCCGTCTGGCTGCCTGGCTGCGTTCCTTTTTCGGGGGCCTTCTTCGGCTCGACTTTTATCGCCCGTTTGTGGGTCGGCCTCCCGAAGCAAAATCCGATATCCTGTCGTCTTCGTCGGGGGCCGGGGTCGGGGCGGCGCACAAATAAAGAAAACATAAAATGTGAATAAAACGATACATTTCGGCACTCTCGGCGGCGGCGTCGAGTACGGCACGCGCTTTGCGTAAAACCGTCTTTACGGCAACGTGTGTCTGTTGTCGTGTGCTGGCCACGCTTTCTTCCCACCAACAATGAAGCGTCGGTTGGCTCTCCGTCCGTCGGAAGTCCTTTCCGACTCCATCGATGGCTTTCGGGCGCGCGCTGGCGTTAAGTGAAGATATTTATAAACATATGTTCTTCGGGGGGGGCACCCCACTTCCTCGAAGCATTCGTTATTGTTTACGCTCTCTCTCTCTCGCTCTCGCTCTCTTGCTGGGGTCGGTTCGATTCCGATACACCGGAACCGGTCCCGTGTAAAGGTGTGCCAGTATTCGGCTGCCGGTCGCTATGTCGAGCATCTTCCGGAAACCCAAACAAAACGTTGTGAAAATGGCTCAAGCTGGGGCTTCCAGTGTATCGGGGGGTCATCCGCGGGGACTCCTGAAACCCCAGGTCGCCACCCTCCTATTGATGATGGTTATCTTGAGGCGTGAAATCAATGAACTGCCGGAACACATACACGTACACCTTCGCCGGTTTGACCCCGAAGGCATTGGATTCTTCAAAGGAGTCGGCTACCAACATCCTTACAACCTTTTTTGGCCCTCGGGGTATGTGTGGTTCGTGGGAATATTAAAAGGCAGAACAGACGATGGTTTGATAATGACACAACAACATCTGGGCTGTTCGGGGCGGGCGCGCGTTATTGGTTCCGTGGCTCCCGACCGCTTTAATACGGCTTTAATGGGATGCATATCTGATGACGCCCGCCTCGCTTTAAAGCTGCCCAATTTCGTGAGTGAGGACTTTGCTACTGGTGCTTCTTCTGCTTCGTAAACAAAGCGGGCCGTCCTTTTGTCGGATGGCTCCGTGATGGATGGCTGCTGGATACACGCTCGCTGCGGCACGAGAGTAATGGAGATCCTTTCCGTTTCGTCCCGGGAGTTTCCACGGTTTCCAATATAAGCTATTTTTCCTGCTAACCACAATTTCGTCCACAACGCCGGAGTGCCGACCGGCAGCTCGCGGTCCCCGCGAGAGGCTATTGATTAAAAAAAGTGAAGGGTTTCCGCCAATGAGCGCAGCCACGGCTTCTCGGGGGCCACGCCAAACCGGAACCGCAATTTCGGGGGAATCGGGTTTTTTGCCCGCTTCTCGGCCCCAATTTTGACAAGATAATGCATCGAACGCGGAGCGTCGGACGCGCCCGGTATCGGTACATGGCCCCGAGCCTTGGGTTTCTGTTTGATTTTCCCTTTTTTACGTTTCGTTTTAGCAGCGACCGCATTGATTCAGCACCGCACCGAGATCTGATTTGCACGCACCGTCCGCGCGTTATTACTTCGCCCGGCCGGTGACGGGAACCGACGGAAAAAGGGAACACAGGATGGGCTCAATTTTTTCCGTGCAAAAGATGGCTGGGATGGATGGTTCGCCGCCACCTATGCAGATCGTGAAGGGCCATCCCATGGCCCGTCAGGCATGGGATGCCGTCGATCGGCTTCGAGTGCCGACGGCGGAGCGAAAAAATCATATCTCAACCTACCGATTCAATGGGCGGGCCACTATGCTTTGTTTCCCTGGCGCGCACGGATGCGTGCCCGTGGCCATGCCATGTGGAGCTATCTGTTCGATTTCGGCTCAGTTCCGGCCGCCAGTTTGCCGGCGGCGGCGGCGGCGCCTCCGTCTGGCGTTCGCTTGATATTTATTTCGATTTATATTCATTTTCCATTTTCATGGAAATGTATGTATTCCGAATTTATTTGCCCGCCCGTATCTCTCGCTGTCGCGTTCGGACGAACCGGGAACGCACTCCATTCCAATACACGCGTGTCTGTGTTGCTATCAGCTATTGTTATCCTTTTTTAAGGTCCCATTTTTCCCCTGCTCTCTCTCTTCGTATTATTGGCCCCATCGTCATGAATCGATGCTGGAGGGAATCCTGGTTCGCTAGCCGCGTTGCTACGAGCGCTCCTTTCGTTATGGAAAAATGCGTGAACGGTGGCTGCGAGAGTGGGAAATGCTACGACGTACGGCGTATGGAAAGGATTGAATAGGAAAGGAGGTTCATCCCTTCCGAGACTGCTGCTTCAGGACAGTCATGCATCAGTGCCGGAACATCGGAACACCGCGGCCGTGGGGGGCGTGTGTTTTTTCAACTGCACCAACTGCCTGCTGCCTTCTGCGACTGCGATGCGCTTGATTTGATTTCGGATTCCTCCATCATGCTTCCCGTGTTCGCACGCGGAACGTTGTCTCCGGCGGATCGATCGCCTGACTGCGGTGCACACTTTGCTTGATTTGGTTTCACTTTCCTTTCGAGGCGGGTCTTTCCGTGTTCCGAGTGACGCATTACTCGACTTTGCAATCGAAACCGGCCTGTGTCGGGGCTACCGTCATCAGCTAAATGAATGCTCTTACGTGTCTTCGAAAACGTCATACATCAACCTGGGGTGACATTATTGAAAATGGCCAATATTGGGACGCCCATCGAGGTAATGGACGCGGTGCGCCATTCCCCGCGTAGTTGCATGATGGCCGTTTTTGTGGCAGAACGGACGTGTCCTTGCTCGCATGTCCCTTTTGCATTCGCACGCCGGGAAGCCGAGAAGTGAGCAAATTGAAATTGATGACTATTTGTAAAATGCTAATTTCATGTGTATTGCCGCTATCTGTCATTCATTTGACCAGCAGCCAACGGCCTGCCTATTCCGGTGCCGGACACCAACACTGGACGTTCGATTTTTGCGTTTCTCACTTCGATTCCTAACGTGGAGGACGTGCTGTGACGCCGAGGGGCCCTTTCGAAAACCCCTCTTTTTTATCGCATTTCATTTTTGCATTCGAAATCGACTTGTGCAACTCTTCTTGCCGGCCAGTTTTGGGGGATGGATTTTCTTGCCCGAATGGCTCCAGCCACTAAGGACCACTCATTGGCTCAACGTGCAGGAGTGCGTTTCCGTGCAGTGCCCAGTGAGACCGGAAGTGTTTTCCCCCGGCTCTGGGATTAGAATTTATATGTTTTTTGCATCCGGTTTCCGAGACAAACTTCAAACAGCCACCCCCGAACCGAATGGGCAAATGACACTCCGTAATGGAAGACTGACCGGTCGGCCCGGCCGAGATGTTTAATGAATATTGATTTAAAAGCACTTTCAATCGAAACTTCAGCAGCGCGCTGGAGATGGGCAAGTTCGGACTGCCGGATGCCAGGACCGCGCCACCAGGAGCACCAGGCATCGTCGGCCGCATAATGGCATTGGCAGACCTGGCGCGAGTGATAGTTCCGTTCTCCGTCGCGGGGATGTGACCGCCCCATGGAAATTGATTTAAAAGAAGGACCGCGTCCACCGGAAGCAGCTCAGAGGATGTTCAATTTAGTCACGTCCGAGCGGGAACCGTGTGTATGGGGGGAACCAAGATTGGCCACCGGCCAGTTATGAGGGCGGCCTTTGTGCGGAGGAATGCTTTCACTTTCTTGCGCCAACTGACCACCGGTACGGATGATGATGGATGCTGATTTGAATTTCAATTTTCGCTCGAATGATTTGGCATGTGTCCTGTGTTCGCCCGTGTTTGCTCTCGTTATGGTGTCCGTCATCGAGCACCGGCAGCAGCAAAAAGTGTCCGCAGGTCGTGCATTATTGTGCGATGCGATTGCGTTTGATTGGCCGACACTAACGACGACGGCGACGACGTGCTAATGTTCCGAGGATTTGTCACACGGCCAGCGTCGGAAGAGGAAGTCGGATTCATGTCCGTCTGTGTATGTACAGCGGGCTGTATCGGGATGTCGGGTGTTTGCGCCGCGCTCGTTCCAGCGATTATGAAGGATTGTCCAGCTATAGTGCCCTGTTCCATCAATCCGAACAAATAGTGGCCCGCCGGTGAAGGAAATTAATCAACGCTCTTGCCGCCCGTGTGCCTGGTTTGAATGGCTCTTTTGGGGGGTTTGGGTAATAGAAGATCAATATCGTTTCATTAGTTTACGCAGACGATGGGGGACCAGTGTCGTCGGAAGCCGTTCCGCTATTAGTCGATTTGACGGGATTTCTGTTTCGATTTAGAGGTTTTTATTTTATTTTCGCGAGCGTTTTGGAGTTACCATTTTTCCTTTTTTTGGGCATTTTGAAACAAAATGGCATCAACTGTTCAGTATATCGAACGCTTATTTAGATTTAGGTTAAATGTTCTTTACTGATGGCTTCAAGTTTCCTATACCAAGAGTTTGTGCGCCTTTTAAGTGGATTATCGTTCGATGTTGCTCAATAATCTTGTGTGCCTTTTTCAGTTTTCTCATGCATCGCTTGTTGTCCTGTTGTTCGGAAAGATGTGCCAGCGAACAGATAAATCCAGAGCGAACCAGAGGATGCTGTCCCTCGGGAGGACGATAGCCACCAGCAAACCGCTCCCCGAAACGGACGGGGTACAGTTGCTTCATTGCGCCATCATCGCGTTTGGCTAATTAAGTCGTAGCCTAGGGAGTGCTTTTGTGTTTGGTTCCATGATTTGCCTGCTTATCCATCCATCAGCTCCGCAAACATGGCCACGAATGGGTTGCCTGCCAGCCCATCCGGTTTCCGCCGCGGGTGGAGACCCACCCAGCAGGTCCGTTGGGTGGCTGTTTTTTTTTTTGCTATCTGCGCCCTTTCAAACGACGGAGCTGGCGACATTTTGCGTAGTGAACTGACGTTTTTTTGTGGCATTCTTTTAACTTTTAGCCAGGCCGCGGCCGTACCTGAAGTTCCCCGGGACGCACGACAGAAAGAGCGAACGAGACCAACCGAGGGCCAGTATTGTCGCGATCGGTCTGTCTCGGCCAGGAATCGAACCCCTTCGGTGGACAAAATCCCCCGAAAAAGAAAAAAAAACCAATGCCCCGTTACCAAACGACAGCGAACGCGGGAGTCCTGCTGCCAACGATTGTCCTGCCGCTAACGATTGGGTCTTTGGGGTGGCCGGCACCGTGTTCAGGACTGTGCAGCATTGTTCGGGCACGGCTCACACAGTTCACGAGCTCGAGCTCAACCGGAACCAACCGGTCGCGTGGGGTACGCTCGCGAGCGCTAGACTTCCGCTTCCGCGCCAGCATGCCAGACTTCCACCCGGTCGCGGGTTGGCGAAATACGATTTTGAGGAACACGTCCCAGCAGCGAGCCCAGCGGTGCATGAAAATTCGCTGGAAAAGGGTAGCCGTGCGACCAATGCTCGACGGTGGGTCGCTTCCCGGTAGCGAATGCGATCGGCAATTGGTTTTCCGTTGGCCAGTCAAGCCAGCCCTCGGAACACAGAAGCCGTATGATATTTTGTGAAATATTTATCATTGTAGGTGGGTCCCGCCGTGGCACGGCGCCGAATGGCGCCGTTTGCAGAGAGTGGCCGTCAAAACCGGACCGCCTGAACCGGCCGGCCGACTACGCCACTACTACTGATCGATGATCCTTCCACTTCTAAGTTTAAAAAAACAAACGGCGGGCGAGGCCGGAAACAGGTCGGAAGCGGAAGAAGGGATAAAAAATGGGCCGAGAGATTTGCGGCCCTGGACGCTGGTGACGGCCTGTTTTCCGGTGGTCGCGGTGGGGCGATTCTTCACGTTTCGTTAGCCACTACTGGCCGCGACTGGGCGCTCGGGTCTGCGATTTGAAGCATACGTCAATCAATTTGGTCAATCAGCGAACGAACAGCGATGGTGGTCGCCATATTTTGACTACCCAGTTCGGCCACCAACCAGGTCCGGTGGTTAAATTCTATTTGGTCGATGGTCGACAAAAAATAAGCCCTAAAAATGGAGGAATAAAAACTTGCACCCCGCAAAATGGCGGAAAGAAATGAAATTCCGTGTGCCATTGTCGTGGACAGGATGAACCACCGGGGGATTAGTTTATGTTGCTATCGCTTCCTTAAGCATTCGTATCCGAAGCTTATGCTGCTGTTAGGACTTGCAGAACTGGTCGTAAACCTAAATCATCTAAACTAGTTGTTGATTCCTAGTGAACGGCACCACGAAGCACCTCTTTAAGAAGGTCCTCTCATTGAAAATGATTTTTAAATTTGGCTTTAAAAGGGAAATTCCTATGGGTGCTGGGAAAACCCACCACCCTAACACACACATACACAAAGGCAAAGAAAATCCAGTGTTCGGATGGAGTTTCTGACGAATCCTGGCCCGCGCCGCCCGGCTGTTGTAATGAGAGTGAAAACAAAACTCATAAATCCCGTCGCGCGGAGGGTGGCGCGTGACCTTGAGGTGGGTGGCCGAGAAAGGGTGGCCCAATGGTTTCCAAACAATGACGCAACCTTTCCGCGAGGGTGGCACGCTTTTTTTGTCTTCTTCCACACTCGACGGCGCGGTCGCTGCCGTACTTCCGGGAAGGAAAGGTCCTTTTTCGCCATCGTAAATGTCGTCTACCGTACGTCTGGAGCTGGCGGATTTGGAGCCGCGGAAGGACCGAGGGGCGTCGCGAAGGAGGTGACCGAGGGCGGGAGAACACAAAAAAAACCTAGACACACACACAGATACATACACGGCCGCCGGCGTCAGCCGAGAAGGAGCCATAAAGCTTGTTGAGCATAATAAAATAAAATCACCAACCGAGGTGGGCCGCCCAGAGAGCGGAGCCGGAGCCGGAGTTCGCCGGAGAGTGAGTGGCTGCGAGCCGCCGGAGCCACCCAAATGTGACGATGGCAGGATCATATCCATCTTATTTCCGTTTCACTTTCTTTTCTTTCTTTCGCTCGATTCGCGCGGGGGTCTCTCGGAGAAGGGATCGGAGTCTCCGATAAAAAGTAAGTCGACAGAGGGCACGGCGGTGTCGTAAAAGCTGAACTCATCCTTCGCCGCGCCCTTCGCCACCCCCTGGGCGACGCCGCCACCACCAACGGGATTCGGTGTCTGGCGAGCGCGGGATCCGTTTCCGTTTCTTATAATTTACTTCCCGCCCCTCGGTCTCTCTCTCTCTCTATAATGAAGGGCCGCATAAATGGGGGCTGCGCGCCATAAAACCGGGCCACGATGAGCATCCGGGTGGGTGGGTGGTTGTATGTGTGGGAACATTATGTTTATTTGTGCTGGCCTCGTCCTTTCGCTTTCATCTCTTTATTTTACTTTTTTCATTCATCATCTTCGACGCACGACCCACTGACACCGTGAACGGAGTGGAAAAGTTTTGCCAAAAGACTCGGCCGGCACACGGCATACGAGAGAGAGAAAGAGAGATCTCTCTCCTTCCGTCGGATGCGTTGGGTGTTAGTAAATTAATCAAATAATTCCTTACACTCTCTCCTCCGGGTCTAGGGTTTTCCCGAAGTCGCCCCGAGTTTGGTGGGGCGCGTCGGATGAATGAAATTAATGAGGAAAATCATGACCCGAGATGGCTTAACACACATTATCGCACACATACACAGCGACGGGGATTCTCCGTGGTCAGTTATGGGGTGGCCGGCCGGCCGGCCGGGCCGGTCAAAGGTCGCCCGCACCGGGTGCTTTTCCGGAATTTCCCATTTTTCTCGGTCCCGCACACCGAAAAGGTGTCAATCGGAGCGAAGGTACGGCGCGAAGAAAAGACGGCGGCATATTTAGGCTGTGGCCAAAGATGCCGGCTTCCTGCGAACACCATCGGCGGCGGGTGATAACAATAATAAAATCATTCGCGGGCGAGCGAAAAAGTTATGACTCCGGGTGTTGGGGAAGCGAAAAAAAGGGTTTTTCTTTTGTGCCGTGGTGGGGTGTCATTCTGGGAATTTGTTTTTTGTTTTTTGTTTTTGTTTACTGCCGTTTCGTTGCTGCCGAGTGGAAAACTCGGAAACGGAGGCTCCAATTGAGGAGAGCAGGAAACTGACCTGCCCCTACGCGCGGCTTCGATGAGGAAGACGCGACCAGCGATGTCCTAATTTTGCGTTAGCCTCGGCCCCCGGAAAGAAGGATACTCCAAGGCGAAGGTAAAAAGGGACCGGGGCCAAAGCCGGCAGCTCGGGGCACCTCGGGGATGACCTTGAAGGAGAAACAGTAGCGTTGGGCTTCGCTTAACATTTTCCGATTGTGGCGATGATGGCGATGATGCTGCTGCTGATGATGAGGGTTGCCGGTGGATTGATTGTTTTCCTGTCCAGTTCCGGAGCCGTGCAGCATGCGGAGTTTAAGACGCGCCGTCGATTCCAAGAAACCCCACGCCCCATCAATCGATCATGCTGAGGAAAGCGCCGTACATCCCCTTTAAGCGAAAGCAACAATGACCACCGAAGTATGTCCCAATGGAGGCTATTTTTCGAAATGTTGTTGCACCCCGGATCTCTCAGTCCGCTGTGACCCACTTCAGGCAGCATAAAATGCAGCCCGAGCGAGTGCATGCGTGAGCTGCGTGTCATTGCGCCATCAGCGACGAAGGGAGGGTGCATTGGTGTCGCGTACACAAAGTGCGCGGCCCCCGAAAAAGCATAATCGCTCAAATGGCCCTGTGTGCGTGCGCTCTTCAATGTTTAATGTTTGGTTTGGGGAAGGTGTTTTTTTTTTCTCTCGCCCTCTTCTCGATTGCATTAGAGCGCGCGCTTCGCCGGTCGTGACACAGTTTTTCGGGTGCCTCGCGCTCACGGGCAGTTAGTTGCATTCGAACGGAGGGCCGATCGTTCGCGCCCGTTCCCGACATTTGTGGCCGGGCCTGACGCAACCTAGAATCGCGTTTGATACGCGCAGCGGAGGTCATACGACGCGCGCACCACCAGGCGTGCGTGCGTCTTATGTTGCATGTGCGTGACCTACTTTGCCGTGGCCCGGGAGTGGCCCAACCGAAAACGTGCCCGAGTTGCCGGAAGACACTTTACTTCGCGCGTTCGCTGTGCCCGCACGGGACAGACGCAATGCGCTGATGGCGGGGGCAAGGGTAGCCAGTGCAGGGCGGTCACAGGCGCTTGCGGTTGGTTTCAGCTGCTTCAGTGTTTTTTTTGCTTCTTGGCCCGCCCGCCCGCTTTAGTGCGAGCATCAGCGGAACCGCTCGGGGGTGGTGGGGTTTTTCGGGTGCCGGGAGACTTTTTCGTGAGGCGATGCGAAGTTTATGTTTAACAAGTTGCATCAATTCGCAGGCAACCGCACAATGTAAACAGGCCCCGTCGGCAGTTTTACGCCACAAACTGCGGAGTAAAAGAAAAAACCCGGGAACTGGTCGACGGTCGAATGGTATTGAATCCTCGGATTGGTCGGCCTTTTCGGGGTTGACCCACATTGACGTCCGGCGGGAGGGGGAGTGCTGGCGGAAGGATGCAGTGGAGATGCATTCCGAGAAAGTGTTTCCATCGAGTCAACAAACAGTCGGATTGCGAGCCGAATCAATGTTTTGAAAGATTTCGGTTTTGAAGCGGCTGTAAAGTTGTCTGTTCGCAACCGACAGGGTTGGCGGTTACTAAGGCCGCGTCGTCATGCTATCAAAACGTGGATCAAGTACTCCTAGATGTTACTCTCCTCTTTCAATCGCGCAGTGCAAAGTAGTGGAACGAATTACTTCTTGAACTCTAAAACCGTGAGTTATTAAATGGTCGCCTTCGTCAGTTAGTTTTTTAATTGCTCACCAGCCTGGGGATTTTTGTTTCAAATGCCAATTGCGATTGATTCGTGGAACTCCGCCGTCAGCACCGGACGGTGCCGGCGCCAGGCTTAATGGGTACACATTTCGCCTCCAGCCAACTCCGGACTGTGGGAAGAAAAATATTGCCGAGAAAAAGTGTCCCAAAAAACCTGAAACCCACAGCAGCAGCAGCAGCGGAGGGTGACGCATCTCGCAGGCGGCCTTCTCGCACCGAAATCTGTCAACCATATGCAGCGGACCGAACACTTCCGGCAACGGTTTCGGCCCGTCCTCACCCGGCCTGGCGTTTGGTTCGGAGGGGGCGCCATAAATTGTGCAAATAAGTCGTGGCGTTCCGCGTTCGTGTTTATCGTCCGCGCTTCTGCTGGCTGGGGCTGGGGGTCTCTGGCAGAGCACACGCCTTATTATGTTCCGATGCCGCCGCGGAACCGCGCGTAACACCAACACACACGGGCAAAGGAATCTCCCCGCCCCAACCGCACCGCCGTTGCACCGCCGCCTATGATGATGATAGCCGGGGCACATGATGATGATGATGTCATAGGCCCTCTATCGCTGCGCGCGCTCCGAAGGTTTCAAGGTCTCGCGGGAGCGAGACGGAACCAGGCGGTGTTCGGATTGGTGGTGCTGCCCTCCGAATTTCGGGAACCTCCAACAGGCACGGAACGGCACATAAAATTGGGTCGGAAATCGACTGCATTCTACGCGCAACTGCGCCACAGAGCTCCACAGCACGGGGCACCGCGCAACCTTTGGCCCCAGGCACGCATCGCATCATCATCATCCGGCAAGCAACGCAGTGCGCGTTGCGTTTCGGCCTCGTTTTTTTCGGGGAGATTTTTGTTTATGTGGGGCCGCGCACATCGCACAAGGGTCTCTCTTTCTCTCTGTCTCTTTCGTGCTTGGCTTATTTATAGCGATCCGGTTGGTTGGTTGGAAGTTCTGGTCCTTCTCTGGGAAGGAGTTGGCGTTTCAGGTTTCACTTTCTTGCCCTCGGGCGTGCGCGCGCTGCTGCCCCTGCGAATGTTGAATGACGAGATTCTGGGAGGCCATTTCTTACGCCGTCCCATAATGGTATCTCACATCAACAACACCGGACATGTGTATGCTGCTGCACGGGTACGGGTGGAGCGCATCGGGCGCAATTCTCGCCATCGCAACACGCGCCTGCTTGCTCGCGGGTCAACGCTGGTGTGCGTTAGATTAGGCACCAAAAATAGGTCAGTCAGTCATTCGGTTGTTACGCGAGCGCTTCTGAGCGGGACATAAAACCCGCACGACGAACGCGGGAAGAACGTAGAAAAAAAGGCTGTTTGTATCGCAATGGCGATTGCGTTGCAGCTGCAATCGATTTGCTTCACCCCAAACGGCCAACTTGCGCAACTTGGTGGCGGCAGTTTTTTTTTCGATGGCCCCACAACGGTTCCCGGAAGATGTGTGACATGAAACGAAGCGGGTTTAGATATTTGAAATGATGTACTAATGAGCCGTCCGGACTTTCATTATTGTAAACCTTATTCTATGACATTGCCCTTTGACACTCATCGCAATGAAATTCCCTTTTTGGTTTAACGCGGTCCATCTAAAATTAAACATTTCACTCCACTTTTTCGTTGCAGAAACGGTATTCAAAGCGCACAAAGTCATACTGGCGGCATGCTCGAAAAACTTTGCCGATTTGTTCGAGCGAGCGCCGGTCGGTCCGGGACAGATCATCGTCATGCTGGAGGCCACTTCCGCGGACAACATGCACGCCCTGCTCGAGTTCATGTACAAGGGCGAGGTGCACGTGTCCCAGAAGGCACTCGAGAGCTTTCTGAAGGCGGCCGAGAACTTGCAGGTAAGTGTGTGCCGACCGTCGATGGGTGTTCCCGAAGGCACACTCTACTCTGCAGCTCCTTTCGCTAACTCTCCACTGCGCCGTAGGTTAAGGGACTCACCACGGAGCACGGACGGTTTGCGAGTGCCAACGCGAACAACAGCCAGCAGCCACCACAGTCGTCATCGTTCCACGACCCTCCGAACGATCTGCCATCGCCCGCCATCCGCCGACAGCAGCGCAACAGCCTCTCGTCCTCGCTAGAGTCGATCAATCGGGCGGTGAAACGCGAAACGGACAGCATAGTGGGCAGTGTGGGCAGTGGAAGCAGTGGTGCGGGCGCGAACCACGGCGCGGGAAGTGCGACGGATCGGTGTCCGGGCGCGTCCAGCGGTGGTGGTGGTGGCCGCAGCAGCGACCGAAGCGACGGCGCTAGTGGGGGCGGCGCAGGAGAACGTGGTGGTGGTGGCGGCGGCGGAAGTACCCCTTCGTCCAACTTTTCACCATACTTGCAGCCGTCCTACCTGCAGCCGGTGTCCTACGATAGCCGGAAGCGCGCCCTTCGCAGTCCGTTCTACGAGCACCAGGAGGCGACCCGGGACAGTGTGCTGCGGGACGGGAAAGCGAGCGCCGGCAACGGCAGTCCAGTGAGTGGCAGCAAAAACTATCGCCCGTCCAGCAGCGGTTCCTCGGTGACGCCCACGGAGGCCGACACCATCCACCCGGACCGGGACTCGCCGCAGCAGTCCAAGTGAGTAACGCTCCCGGCGGTGAAGCGGTGGTTTCGGGAACCAGGGCTAACGTTTAATGCGCGGCGGCCGTTTCTTTTCCGCAGCCGCTACGAAAATCACAGCCCCAGCACAACCCATCATGGCCATGGCAACGGACCGGTATCGTCGAACACGATGGACCGGGATGATCGGAACGATCACAATGGATCGATCGACAAGGTGAAAAACGAATGCACGGAAGGAATGGAGGTAAGGAAAGGGGGGAACGCATGGACTGGAGGCATGGAACGGACGATCCCGTGACGCTGACTTACGATCCCGTGTTTTCTACCACTCTACGTACTTCCGATAGGCGCGGGCGGAAGACTTGCGAGTGAAAATGGAACTGCGGCCCATCCAGTCACCGCTGCGATCGTCGGCCCCGTCGACACCGACGACACCAGTCGGCTTCATGCACGTCAAAGGTGGCCTAGAGGCTTCGATACCGTCGGCCGAGATGATGGGCGTACTGAGTGCACCGCGGGACAGTGTCACCACGGCGGACGGTTAGTCGATCGCACCGAAACGCTCGCAAGCGTCGTAGTCCCGAGGCGCCGTAGATATTGATCTGTGGATTTCACTGATTCCAGTGTTTGCTTACGTTCCAGGCAAAAAGCTGCAGTGCCCACTGTGCGATCGGCAGTACGGTTACGAAACGAATCTGCGGGCGCACATCCGCCAGCGGCATCAGGGAATTCGCGTGCCATGCCCGTACTGCAGTCGAACCTTCACCCGCAATAACACCGTGAGAAGGCATATCGCGCGGGAGCACAAGCAGCAAACGCAGTTCCTGCCGAGCCAGCTGCACAGCTAAGCGGCCAGTGACTAACCGCACAACCTGCATATAACCCGCCGCCCAGTTTCCGGGAGGAAAGAACGCCCCTTTCTGGACCGTCGTTGTTGTTCCTATATAAGTAAGCGAACCGGAGTGTCCGTGCGGTCGAGCCATACACGAGAAAAGCCCCCTGTTCTTTGACTTGGCCATCCAAAGATACTGTAGCGCAAAGAGAAGAAGAGAATCTTACGCGGCCGAAAGGTGTGACCGGCGAACCCATCCACCACCTATGGACGCCAACATATCATCAGCCTTCGAACATCCTTCGAGTGCAGCCTCGTCTGTGAGTGGCGCGTACGTGATCCTGGCCAGTGACGACTGTGCTTGGCGCAGGGTTGTGGTACCGCCACCGCGTTTGGTAAGAGAAGTGGGAAATCCGAAATTTATTTCCTTAAAGGTAGGTCAGAAACTAACAAAATACGAGCAACAGCAACCGCAAGCATTGATGCAATGGGAAAGACACTAAAGTCAAACAGAGTACGAGAGAAACACCACAGCATTAACCACCGGAAAATGTTATTGAATCCGGGATTCTGAAGGCAGCGGCCGCTCGCAATTTTCGCCTATACAAGGCGCTGCCACGCGTATGCATAAACCTTAGCATGTACGGCGAGAGAAAAACGAAACGGAAAAACTGGCTCTCACTGAATTTGGTTGGCCGACTAGCTGATAGGATTTTTTTATTTTTCGTTATGAACGAACTCTATAATGTTATCGACTTAATTCAACCAACAGTACTCCATTTTAAAAACAAATTTGGAGCATGATCCGCTCTACTTCTTCGAATATTTTGATTTAAAATTTTAGCTTTAATTTAACGTTTCTCGCATGGTAACCGGACAGGTTTTCCCGCTCAAAACACTATCTTTGTGTATTGTGCGCTTCTGTGCACGGCATCCCTATTCAATCCATCCCACTCCCACATTACGTTTTTCTTACACTTCAACATAGTCCATGAACACACACTAGTTAACGATCAAGCAGAGCAACGGTTATTTAAAAACATTGGTTTTTACGTTGAAACGGAGAAGCTTCCATGGGCTCAATTATGGACATGGGATTTTTGTTTTGTCTCACATAAAACGAAAACGTTCCTCCAAGTATCCCGTACCTTAGCGGGTGCAGTCCGGAACCCAGTTACACCCACTCAGGCGACCAGCATCGCCAAATATCACGAAGTTGAAGAGAGGAACCCGAAACTACAATCACCACAAGTGTCATTATACATAGAGTGCTGGACATTGCGCTTGCTGGCCCACCAGCAACCAGCGTGGAAGTACAAACTATCCACAATAGGCTCTAAATAGAATCTTGCTCCTAGAACTCACAAATCGACAAACATTATACATATATTCATTATTAGAGAAGGGCCTGGGGCATAGAGTAATAGAGAATATTAACCGAGTAGATGATTTCTGTTTTAAACAAACGTTCACACATAAACTTTCAGCCGATTGTGTTGATTGTTTTTGTTTTATAGTATCAGATTTGCATTTCCTTTAAGAACACGGCGAACGGACTCACAATCTGTGCGGGTCGCATTCAGTTCGACTGTGTTCTCGGCAGTGACTGTCGTGTCGCTTGATGTTTGTTTAGTTGTTTTAGTTTTTCTTTCTACCAACTGAACTAGGAACGGGAGGAAGAACGAAAAGTACATACATGTGTATCGTAGATCGAGTAATAGTAATCATAATTATACGGCATCCGGACGATGGGAAGAAGTAATACACATTTTTAATGAATAATACATACGTACCTGCTGATAGTAAGAAAGGGAAATAGAGAAACCATCGATGGGGATGCGATTCGATAGCTTAATGAGAAATATTTAACTATGCATATATGTGAAAGTATATTTAAAACCATACTACTACTACTTCTGCGCTACTACCACCACTACTACTACTATTTGCCGAATTGGACGTTGGAATGGTCAAAGTGTTAAAACAGACCGTTAGAGCAAAGAAATATAGCCACAAACAGTTCATCTGCTATTGATCAATTACATGCAAAAGCAGACGTAACAATAACCCTCGGTAACAATAGTAGTGGGAAGAAGGGTGGCAGCACACAGCAAGCAACCAGGGCAAGCAAGTGTGGTTGCTGCATAGCTGCAGATAACTGATTTAAAAAGACATTTTTACCACAAGCAATACATGCTCGTCGAGGTGTTAGTTTGCTGGCGTATCTGCTTGCATTGATACGATTCCGATTGTGTTGCAGGAACCTTCAAACACCCTGCACGTGAACGGAAGAGCCAGCCTAATGAAACAACATGCAAAGGAAACATGGTGCCTATTAAATAGTTCGACTCTAGTTTAAATACTTCCGCTACAACTACCTTCCCGTCTGCTGCGCGATTCGTTCTTTTACTCACATTGTGCGGAACGTGAAACTGGAAAGACGTGGGGAAAAAGAAAAGGGATTGCTGCAGTAAAAGACTATGTCTCCAAGAAGCACGCAATAGAATTCAAGTTCTCACTGAACCGCGCTCTTCAGAGAGGCGTCGTCAGTGTGATATGTTGATGATCTCATTTTTATAGCATTATTTCACTTTATTTTACCGAAAACCCTCAAAACAGACACTTGCTTCAAACTCGTTTCCAATCGATAGTGCAGAAACAGAGCTCAACTTTTCATTTCCTCTTCGTTTCATTTCTCTTCAACCTCAGCGACACATTCACCATTCGTCCTTTGGAATCCTACCTACCTACCTACCTTACCTGTCGGTGTTGGTGCTATAGCTCAACGATTATCATTGCCACTTTATCACAATTCAGCATTACGGCCAATCCTATTCAAGAGAGTTCGGAGCAGTCGACCGATGTTAGCCACCGTTGGCTAACAAACCAAAGTCTCGACTGAATGCCTTCGATGTGTTCGAGTTTTCCGTTTCGTTTCGCCTCGCTTGGAAGTGCATCATACAGAAAGCCAATGAAAGTAAGGAACTGTTTTTTGTTCGACCGAACAAAATCATGAATACAAAACCAATAAAAATGTTGTGATGAGAGGTCACTTCATCAACACATGGCAAACAGAGGCAAGCAAATGAAAACTAGACAATTGAATCAAACACAGTATGAGTGAAACAGGCAAAACAAATAGGAACACGCAGCGGATCGCTCGCTTGGGCGACGATCCTAAGGTTTACAAGCATTTAGTGGTGGATGGAGTTTCACTATTATTAAGTTTTTTTGCCGTATTTTGTATAAACTCGTTTAACATTTTGTTTACCATTGAAGAATCGAAACGAAGTTACCGCAACTTTGCATACCGCGACACCACGTAGAGGCAAAAGAGTAATTTAAAAGATGCTACTATTGTTTCTTAATTTACGTATATCGTATAACGACACAGAGGAATTTTATTTTCGCATTCAATAGTATTGTAAGATTGTTTCCTTATGAGTTGCTCTGGATTTTGTTTATTCTCTCGCGGATATTTGTTACCTTATTTTTTTTACTCCAGTAATATAATAGAACTCCACAACCACTAAGTTGGCAGACAGCAAGTTGATAACGAAGAACATAAGTGAATATGCTTCCCATGAACCTTCCCCTTTAACTAAGCGCTTAAACGAAATAGAATCCGTTAGTTCAATTTTTAAAGAGAAACTAATAGTTAAACACCGTTCGCATCATAGGTGCTATCATCGGACGGTGATGATGATGAGTGCTGTATTAGTATACAATTAACGGGCATGAAATATCTTTGCGTACTGTTCCGGTACGCTACACACCGACAGATTTATGTTTATTGTTGAAAATAACCTGTTTCTGTTTATAGCTCAACAATTGTTTAGTTTTGAGTGCATATTTTTCTCCTAATCAAAACTGTTTATCAAACACTGTTATATCCAGATAGGAGGATGAAAGGGACTAAATGGCAACGCATAGCGCGTTACCAAACTCGTGGAAGAATCGGAGATGGAAAGCAATTTAAATAGAGAAAAATAACTGCCAATTCAAACGGGTCTCTTTTCCGCCAGACATTGAGCAATTGCTTTACCGAGCTATGATTTACACAATCTGATTCAACAGCCACTAGGTATTACACTTTTCTGTCACAAGGAACTGTTTTTACGTTGTATTACGAACCGTACAATTGGTTTCTTCCAAAGCTAGCGCAACCATACGAGAACCGGGCTCGTGTGGCGGCAGCAAACGTAAAACAACAAGGAACAAACAAGCATGGAAAACTTTCTTGCAATTAGTTGATGAAACAAAACAGCTAGCCTACAAACA
>NC_071286.1:80871601-80975420 GCF_943735745.2 Anopheles bellator
GAACCAACGGCACTGTCACTGTCTCACGTAATTAACCGAAAAGTTTGAGTTTCCCAATATTTTCGCTCCACGCGACAAGAAAGGCACCCACCGAAGGACCGGCGCTCGCCTGTTTTTTCGTTGTGTTTAAAGTCAACGCATGGCCCAACGGCCAGGGACAATGGTGAGAGTTGGAGGAACGCGGTGGGCGAGGTCGCTAGTTTTGTGCGAAGAAAAACCGACAGACGACCCTCCCCCTGCGCAGTGCATTACAGTTTCCCAAACAAGTTTATGCGCGCTCCCAGCTTAAATGACAATATTAAAGAATGCCCACCACCCGGCACAGTTCACGGGAAGTGAACTGAAACTTTGTAATCAATTTATCTTCTTTAAATTCCTTACTGTTTCGCTTCCACTCGCTCGCCTCGGTCGGTCCCCTCCCGGGACGGACGGTCACGGGTTGGATGAAAAACTACATCATTGCGGGTTGTGGGAAGAACGTGGCCGTGGACGGAGCGCCATCCGCAACCGCAACGCACGTACACGGACGAGGAATGTTGGGAGGCCACTTCACGAAGAAAACTTTCCTCCAAGACTTCGCTCCAGACGCGTCCGGAGCCGTTTCGCTTCTTGCGCGCGCGCGCGCGCGTACCGAACGACCCGGTCCTGCAATTAATCTTACATTTTGCCCTGTTTTTTCTCCATCGAGCCGAGCCGAGTGGCTTGTGGTGATCTGGCAAAAATCCTTCAACAAAAAAAAATGGTCAGGGAAAAAGGGAAAACACTCTTTTCCCGTGCAACGGTCTGCTGGTGGTGCGACTGCATTCCCAAACGCATCAAAGGCAAGCGATGATTTTTCTGTCGACATTTCGGGCGACATCAGGCGTCTCGGGCTCCTCGGTTGGTCACCGTGTCGGGAAGCAACACATTAAAAGTCAGCCCGGCCGGAAGCATACGTACGGTGTCTGTCGGTCGGTTGTGCCTCGAATGCTGCCGTTCCCGGAGGCTTTTGCCAAAATTTAGGGTGGATACGCCGGCAGCCATAAGATGAGTGCACAGAATTTATGGTGCATCGACTAGCGCCGAATGAGAAGCTAAGTGAATTATGCGAAGCATGAGTTTGCCCTTTGTAGCAACCGAAAGAGCGAGAATACGGTGAATCATGCAACAATGATCCGTACCCGGTCAAATGGCCTTGCATGACGTATGGAAACCCTGCGCATCTGATTCACGTGGCTCCAACACAGCGAAAATGTAAATGACAACCATTTCGACAACAAACGTTTCTAGATTACGAAACAAAGCTTCGGCAGAATGAGTTTGACCACAACCTGGAGAAAGTGGGAACTCTAAAAGCATGTTTAAGCCCAACAAATACCTTTTCGCGCTACATTGACCGGCGAAACGGTAGGACGGGGCTCATAAGATTCAATAAGAACTAAGTCTCCCGCGAAAGTTACATACAAAACCTTCGTGGTGGCAATATCTACATAGAATCACGCAGATGGTAACAAGACAATGGAAAGCTTAGTATGGGTCCGCCATGGGCGTGCTTTTGTGCGTCCGTAATAATGGGTTCTATTTTTGTACTCCTCCCAAAGTAGGGACCGGAATCCGTTTCGCCCGAGAAGGCAATATCGATCGGCGAGTTTCTAAGAAATCGATGCACATTGTTGGGCCACCGATGTCAGCATCTGTTTTGAGGACAAGGAGAATAAAGTGTCACTATAATACCCATTGAATGGCGCACTGAATGACACCTGCCAACATCGAAAGATGGCTGTCGGAGTGAAAACGGCCTCCCAAATTCCACAAGTTAAAAAAGAATCCATCTTCAAACTTCATTTCACGGAGGCACCACGGAGGCACATTACTCATTCGGACAGCATCGGGGTCCGTGATGGGAAGTTTTCTTCATTGAAAGTCCTTTCGGGAAAGTTTTCAATGCGATTTTAGTAAGCTTATTGTTGGGCTGCTCGCAATGGAACCGGCTTTTGGGTTCGAATAATGTTTTCAAATGGTCTTAGACGGTGCCCTATCAACCGGGAGAGGAAATGTGGAGCAAAACAGTATCGAGAATTTATTTATAACTCAAAATCTCTTTATTTAATCTTTTAAATCTGTGTCAGCACCATTAAAGCTATCCCTATTCGTATGACTTCATTTGTTCCCATTTTCGAAACGATGCGAGAAATTTTATTTTAAGAATCTCTTTAACTAAGACCTTAACCTCAACAATGCCACCTTATTCAATAATTTCAAACGGGGCCAATGGATGGCCACCACACAACTTCATCGGAGTTCTATTATTCAACTTTATAAATATCTTAAGGAACACGAAAACCTAAAGTTGTACATTTGTCACGTGTCTGCACTCCGAATAGGTTAGAGAAAAAAAAACGGGAAAGAAGGAACACCACACCTAATTGGGTGCCCCCAAAACCCCCCGCAATTGGTTCTGTCTAATTTATTCTAATGAATCCTTCCCGTCCTCATTCCAAGCTTATTGCCCGCCCGGAAGCTAATCGTTTCTGTCTTCTTTTTCTCGCATGGCGCACTTTTCATTGCAGAGATTTCCCAGGGCCTCAGGAATGTGCGGGTCACGGTGCCGACGGCGGTCCGGAAGGGTGACGCGGCCCACCTGTCCTGCGACTACGAGCTGGAGGACAAGGAGCGGCTCTACTCGATCAAGTGGTACAAGGGCAAGCGAGAGTTCTATCGCTACACGCCCCAGGAGAGCCCATCGATGAAGGTGTTCAACAGTGTCAACGGAGTTGACGTCGAGGTACGACCGGCGCCCTGCTGCGCGATTGGAAGCGCAAATTGTGGAAATGAATTTTACGCGTAAGGGGGAGGGCTCACGCTCAAGGTTTACGTTTAATTTGGCAAATGTATTGTGAATCAAGATTTGCGGCCGTGTCGTCGGTGATTCGTTCGTTTTCACAACTCAATTTTCTGACAGGCTGCCGAGAGAAAGATTTTCTCTTTTCATTGCTATTTATGCAAAATAAAGGGAATCGGCACGACGTTCCAATGGTGAAATAGGAAAAACCAATTGACAATATCGATTTGACTGAGTCCGGGTTTTAATGCCGGAAAAGGTTGTTAGTTCCAAAGGTACACTAACGAAGAGCACCGGCTAAGCTGGCAGCAAGTAATAACTACCCTGACAATGCCCTGTGCATTGTGCACAGAACAACAATTAAATCCTAAGACTCGCCGGTCCGTGTTGATAAACCATCATCAAGCATGATCAGACGTCGAGCACCGGCTTCGAAATGTTTCACCCGTTGCACCATGTCGACTCACTGTCGGGATGAGCAAAGAACCTGCTCGAAGAGTCGTAAAAGTTGAGTTCGTGAATGAGAAAAACACACCTCGAGACCCGGAGCTGGATCCCGGAACCTGGGCGCCCCTACGTACCCGGATAATGAAGCCGCTATCCTTTGCAGCACGGGGACTGGGTCTGCTGTCGAAGGTATCAGGCCGGGTCATGGTACCCGAAAAATGTTTTCGTTTTGGTGTTGAGCACGTTCTGCTGCAAACCAATAAACCGAAGGCGCCGTCGGTACGGAACCGGAGCGAGCGGTGAAACAATTATCCGAATTCCGGTGCGGAAAATCATTACAACTGCCCGGACCGGAAAGACGTACTTCGGGGCAGAGAATACTACTGGTGCCACGTTTCACCGTCGGACCAACTGTTCGGAAAGAACACCGTAAGACAACCAGAAGCTACTTTATTATTTATTTCTTTGCTCTTGCAACAATAACTAGTTGCGATGGTGATGTTGAGGTTGTTTCGTTGCCGGGCTGTTCCGATCCGGTACCGGTTCGGATAACCGTACCCGGAAGCCACACCCAGGGCGTGGCCCGTAGGAATCAGGAATCAGCGTCAGGGAACGTTCTGTCTCAATTTTAATTGCGATGAAGCTGCCTCTTGGTGTGTGCCTTAAAAATGCTCGTTGAGCCGTAAGTTTGAGGGATTAATTGGATTTATGAATCATTTTCAAACCCGTGGTCACTACGCTACGGCCACAGCGGAAGGACATCGATGGTTAGGTGGGTTCCTTCATTGTGCAAAAAAAAAACAACCAAACAAAACGCCAGACAAACAGAATCGCAAAGAAGCGCCGACCAAACAAACAACGGACCAAAAACCTCCCGACATAATAAATCCCTCATGAATTTCTAATACCCTCGGTGGTCGATTGGTCTCTCGACGAAGAGCCCGAACGACCGTCGGGCCCGGCACCCGGCGAGTCTAGTGGTCAAGTGGTTCCGGGATCGAGATTATTATGCTTTCGACCGCCATCCACAGGGAAAAAAGGACCATTTCTAATTTCATTTCATTCATCCCATCATAATCATCCATCATGAGGCCCGGACCGCCGGCCCGGGCCAACAACAAACGGGACCAATCTGTTCGGGTTCGATCGATTCGTCTTGATTGGGAATAATGGTACGGGGGCCACCTTCCCAAAAAGATGTTTGGATTTCGGTCTACGTGGGACTGCGTCACCAAAGATCCGCCCTTCTCGGGCCGGATCCGGTTGCGGGGGGCCATGGACACTTGGACAGCATAAAGTTTCCGGAAGTGTAGCGTCGAAGCAACAGCGGAGTGATTGAAACTTGCTCACCGCAGATGCTGCCAGCATCGGTCCGGATTCGACCGTCCGGGCGCCGGCTGGCCGGGGGCCAGCAAAACCGTTGCGCCATTTGCCCGAAGATAAGCAAGAAATAATGTCTCTTTTTGTTGCTTTCCAGTCAATAAACAACTGCGATAACGCCTTGCCGCGTGCGCGCGCGCTGGCGTCCGGAGGTGAAGCACTTTTATTGGAATTTGTCGGCTTCCCGGCTTCGGTTTTTCCTTCCCTTTTTTTTGCTTTACTTCCTGTGGCCATCATCTTCTAGCAGCGCCCCACCTTTTCGTCGGCCACGTAGAATCGGTCAGTGGCCAGGACCTTTCGCGGGGGCGAACTTTGCGCGACAAATTGTTCGTTGCGCATACGGTCGACGCGGCGCATTAAGGGTTTTTCTTCACCAAACGTTTGGGGATCTGGAAAAAAAACCGGAGCGCCACCGGAAGATGAGGGTGAATAAAAAAGGAGCGCGGGAAGGAGGGAATATTTTACGCGTGGCTCATAAACCGCGACGGTGACCCGGGATGGACCCACGCCCTTCCCTCGGGCTGCGGAGTCCTGTGTCCTGGGCCTCTTGGTGTAGCGCTTTCCCGGGGTGCACAAGGTTGCTAAGTGTTTTCCTGGGATTTTTTTCCCCCGACCTGCTTTCGACGCGGAAGCCAACCTTCTGCCCTTAAATTATCTCGCCGATTTATGACGGTTCATTTCCCGGCCTGGGTCCCTGGGTTTGGGGTTTTGGAAAGCAGTTGGTTCTTTTTGTTTCCCTTGCTGGTTCAACATTTTTTACGGTCTTTCCTGGGGCGGCTCTTGGCCAGCTGGACCAAACCAAAAAAAAAGGTCCACAGTGGCCGCAGTGGGTTTGGGGAAAACAAACACTCGAAAGGTGCCAACCAGGAACGGCCCATTTTTGTGTTCCAAATAGTCAGATTGAAGGTTAACTGTTGACCGTTTGTTGTTTGGACCATGCCTCTTCAGAATCAGCACCCAAACGTCTAATTAATTAAATGAGCGGAAGAATGGTACAACCATTTCTACAGCAAAATGTAAATAAAACACATTTTTAAAAACCCTTGAAACATGTTTCCCGTTCCAGCAAACCTTATCGAACAAGAGCCACGTCGTGATTAAGTCGGTCGACACGAACGTCTCCGGGAAGTACAGCTGCGAGGTGTCCGCCGATGCCCCGTCCTTCCACACCATGATCGTGTCGGGCGATATGGAAGTAGTAGGTAAGTGCAGCCCACGCCCCGCTGTTGACGTCGAAAGACAGGTTGGACACATTCCATTGTTCGGCAACGGGAACCGCTTCAATCGGAGAAAAACTTCCGAGCTGCAACCGACGCGACGGCAGAGTGCAACTTGAAACGCACCCGGAACGGACACGACACCGGGCTTCATTTTGGTTCCCGGGTTCAGATGCAGTCCCGTCTGTTGTGTCAGCACTCGTTCTGCCATCTTATCCCGAACTGTTGGGAGTTGGGATGGAACGGAATGGAAATGGCGCGATAGGGGTTCATGGTGCCAGTTGCCAGTAAAGAAGCGACCGAAACCGTGCTCCGGACATCCTGTAGAAGAGAGTGACGACACGGAAGTCGTTCTCCAGGAACCTGAAATGCTAATCGTAGCGAGTGATTCGATGAGGCCAATAAATCCTATTGATCTTCGACCCCTGCTTCGATTACATCTTTCCGTTTGCCGTGAACTTCCATCGTACGTTCGATGGTACTTTGGTTGATTGCCGTGTGTCCGTGTCCGATCCGATCTAGAGATGCGTTTATGAACGTACGGCACCATTTGCCAAATTGTTTTATCTAAACGCCGTCAAGGAGCTTTACACTCGAACACGAACAAAGAAAACACGTGAATTATGCACAAGGTTTCACGCAGGAAAGAGAGGATTTATTTAGACTCATAGGTTAGGAAGCGACACAGTCGTCTTTCGCTGCCGTTTCGTTATATCAAAATCTCTTAAAGCCGAAATTAAATTAAAATAATTGTTGGCCCCTTTAAATAAAAGATTGAATGATTTTCAAACATTGACTTCGATGGCAGCGGCCAACTGTAAGTGAGCAAAAAATCAATCAAATTACTTTTTTCCATTTCATGCTTTTCTCGCTTCAACTTCCGGCTGCGAACCGGACCGATCCAAACCGTGAACGATGGAACCGGACCGAATGGGAAAACAAAAAAAAACGCTGCAGAACCACCGCCGGGAAAACCATCGATAAACGGGCTGCAGAACCGCTACCAGCTGGGCGACATCCTGCGGGGAAACTGCACCGCGATTAATTCTAAGCCGCCAGCAAATCTGACGTGGACGATTAATGACGTACCGGTAAGATTTATGGGAACCGCGAAGCGATCCCCCACCCCCGCTGGGGGAGGCGAAGCATGTAAACGGCCCACTCAGGGTCAGCCCTCCATGTGGTCGTTATTGATTTAGGCAAAACGCATACATCACCATCATCCGCGTCGTCATCGTCGTCCGACCGACCGTCCAGCCAACCTTTGTTTACACATTACGATTAGGTTCCGTCTGGCGCCGTCTTCGTTGGTCGAAAGAAAAACAATTTACCATCACGGGGTGGCCACGATGGTGATGGAAAATCATTTAAAATTAATTTACCCACAGCCTTTCACGAACCATTCGCCAGCGGCCACTTCACGAATCGGACGGAACGAAACCAACCAGCCCGGGCTTCGGAGAGGGCGAAAGCCATAATCAAACACATCATTCAATCGAAAGCTCTTCCTTCATTTCGGTTTTTCTTTGCCACTCCCAGGGGGCCACCGGGAAGCGGGCCAACTCGGCGCGAAATGAAGTGAGAAAAATCAAACGATTCAATCAAACGCTCCGGTGCTGCTGCGGCTACCCGCGGAGTGCTTGCCGACGACGACGACGACGGCGACTGGCAGGAGAAAAACAAATTTGAAACATCGAATTTCCGCGTAATGTCATCCACTTTGCAAAACTCCGCCCGTGACTCGAAATGCTCCGGGCGTGGAGTGTATGTGTCGGTTCTCGATGGACTGGCGTTTGTATCCACGACTACAGAGAGAGAGAGAGAGCGCGAAGAAATTCAATTTACACTTCCTGGCCCCTCGGCCTTCGGAAGTTGGAAAAGTGCTTCGGCGGTCCATCGATGGAGGCGCCTGGTGGGCCACCGGAATGTTAAGCCCCATCGGGTGGGGAATACACGAAATCAAGGGGCACGGGCGAACGGGACACCGCACCAAATGTTGTGTGCCGTTTGAAGGCACCGTGAAGTGCACTGAATGTTTGTTATTAATTTAATATTTATTCCGAGAATATTTTGTCAAGCGCAGCTGCAGAATCGAAGCCGCGTGGTTGGGCCGGTCCCGAGTGAATGACTAATTATTGTGATGGAATGGAACCGCGGGGCGGAAAATCGAAACCAATTTCGATGGCTTACCCGGTGGTCCGGTGCCATGGTCACGGCCGGCGAGTGTTACGGTTTTAATTTTAATTTTGAACCCTCCATTTTTTGAGGGGAAAAATGTTCTGAAGTTTGGGTCTGGCGTATGGGTGCGATGTGTTCGGCATCAATTTCAATTTGATTCCGCATAGAAAATTACACCACCCGACTCACTTTGCGTGGATTTCGATTTCTTTCTATCTTCCCTGCTTACAGATTGTGCAGCAGTACATCAAACAGTACCGCCCCATTAAGGACACCTACACGGGGCTGGAAACCTCGATCCTCGGCGTCAACATGCTCGTCTCGCAGGGCTACTTCGCGAAAGGCAAAATGAAGGTAAATATTTGCTGCCAGCTGCAGCATGGGTTCCGTTTGACCATCAGAAAAAACACCCACGGACGCGGGTTCTGGTGTTCGGTTCGGTTTTACAATGGAGGCGCAGCTTTCTTCCCTCGCAGACAAATGCAAATGCAAATGAGTGATCACGAGTTCGTCGCACCGCCGCCGCACGGCACGGCAGAGGGCAAAAGTTGGCGACTTTGCCGGCGATGGTTGAGTTATTTTACGCAGCCAGCTGAAAATAAGGAGTCACATTTCTTGGAAGGACAGGCGACAAGAATAATTCAGTTTATCACGCGGCGAAACTTTTTCCACCGGCAAACCTGGTCCGGATCGGGTGGGGTGGTTTGGCCAAAGTTTTCTCTCCCGATTCCTGCCGGCGGTGTCTTGGTCGTAAACGTTTCCGTTGGCGTTTTACAGTGATAGTACAGTTCGCTAGTTCGTCTGACGACTGCACGTGGAAATGATATTCACGTTCCGCTGAACTTTTCTCATTTCGATGCAAAACTACTGTCGGCTTCGGTTGTGCCCGGCCCGTCGGTCCCGTCCGATGGTAAACGGATGGTTTCAGCCGTGGTTCTACACCGCGGATTATTACCGATCACCCACTTCCTGCGACTGAATTCGTGCAAAATCTCTACCTCTACCGAACACGGTCTCAACTGTTTCGTGTGCAGTTTAACAAATGGCTCAACATAAATCCCTTGGGCGCCATTTTCGGGCGCCTCCTTTTAATTCATTGTGTACTCCGTATAGGAGTGAAAATAAAATTAAAATAACCAAGATCGATGTCACTGCATTTAAATGAGGCTTTTTCTCTACGAGCTCCCCGGATTGCTCCTAAGGCTCGTGTAAATCTGTTCACGCTCCCGGGGAGAGATTCTCTCCGCACTGTCTTCGTAGCAATTACTCCGACGGGCCGGAGTTTATGGGGCGCTAAGAATAACGCCGCTACAATAAGATGATAATTAATATTAAGCACCGTCGGTAAATCAGCACCGAAGAAGGTGAGGGGTTAATTGAAATCTGCACAAAAGGTAGCCCCGGGCCCTACGGCGGGCTCGTTTTGACCAATTTCTGCCGGAAGGTTGACACCTGATGGTCGGTGCCTGAACCGGGTTTTCCGGTGAATACGCGGCTCGTTGGAAGAAATGTTTTTCTTTTCTCCCGCTGTTTCCCGCTGAGTGTCATCCCTCCAGAAGGTGGCCAGATATGGTCGGGAAACACGGGACGAAAGTTAGGTGAACCGAAAGAAACCGGTTCCGTCCGTTCCGAGCGGGCACGATGGACCGGAGTGTCACGCGAAGGATAGAAAAGGATTCAATTCCTTGCCGGACGAATGGTGTTAATTAAAAGTTAAATTGATTCGAACAACGGGCACTTCCGGCCGGACCGTGAACCGGAACCGGGCCGGCCGGTGCAAGTGGCGCCGGCCACCTCTTATATAGAACAGTGCTCCGGGCGGGTACATTTTCCATTCCATTTCTTTACCATCCACCGGCAGAAGGATATCGTTTCGCTCGACATCCGCCGGTCCGCCGGAGGGCGTGCGCTCGCGCACGGGAACCGGATGCACTGCATCTGCTACGGATGCTTCCTGCCGGCCATCATCATTGTCCTCATCGGTGTTATTATTATTTTGCCTCCATTAATGCCAGCCACTGGGGTTGGGCTTGGGTGAAACTATCTGCCAAGATCCTGGCTAGATCGTGACGAGCGCCGACCAAAAGGAGGATTAGCAGAGCTCAAGCTCCGCTTTATCTTCCGTTCGCTCTGGCTCGAGGCCGTGTCATGGATTTTTCACGGACATTAGACGGATTATTCTATTTGCTGCGGTGCATCCGTGCACTCATTGTGCGGCCGGGAGAGTGGCCTAGTCCGGCAGCACTGAAAATGACATATCTACCATCAAAGTCACCACTATCTACGCCACTTGCTGAAACGGACAACTTTTCTAATTAGTACCTCGCTCACGCTGGTGTTCCAGAGTTCTTCCGGCCCGTTACACCGAATGAGGGACCATCGTTAGCGGGTCGCGTAATCGGGCCGCTTGGTAACGATTTCTTTTCTTGCTCTTTGTGTCCTTTTTTCCGCCAGCTAAAGTGTCACGCAAAAATTCACCAGATCTACGACGAGAGCAGCGAGTGGTACGTGGAGGAAGACCGGCCCCGAATACTGGCCACCGGTTCGTCGAGTGGCCATAACCTGCACAACAACCAGAACCTCTACCAGGGCCCGGGCTACGAATCGGAGTCACCGGAGCAGAGCGACAGCTACCTGAAGGTGAACGGATACAAAGGTGAGATTGAAGCTTCTTGGGCCGTTGTGAGAAACTCGCTTCGAACCGCCGAGCGCCGGTTGTGGTTCGAAATGGTTTGCTTAATTTAAGCTCTCTTACGTTTTATCGGTTCCGGAGGCCAGCCCAGCTTTTTTGATTTACTGCCCCCCTGGGCTTGCCCAATCGTCCTGGCAACGCTCGGCATTCGGCACGAGAGTCTAAATCATCGACGCAACATTGCATCGCCCGATGGGCCCGATGCACGGAGCACGTTCCGGAGCACTTAATGCTGGCGGAGTGTGCACGGAAAGCCCCACTTTCTGGGGAACCGGGTCGATTAGGACTTGTAAAACATCTCCAATCGCTCCGGCAAAGGCCCCGCGAGGCTCCGGTGTGGCCGGGCGGGCGAGCGGGCCGCACACTGTGTGCCATATCTGCATTTTATCGCCTCATAAATTCAACCACAGAAGTATGTTAATATAATGCTCTATCTTCGCCAGCGAGCAGTGGCCACTCACCGCCGGCCCACTCGCCGCAGTTAACAAACATTCCGGCCACTCTCGACACGAGCGAAGTTGGCCCGGTCCGCGCCGCCCCGGTCTCTGCAGTTGCAAAAATCCTTCGTTGCAGTCCTTCAAACGGACCGCTCCCGTGCGATTGTTCTGCGGAAGCCGTTCAACCGTACTCCATCCATCTTTACGGCGGCAAGTTCTCAACTCGGCACCTCGCCGGTGGCGCTCGGAATGCCACAAGACGGGGTGCATCTTCCGGTCCACCGAAGATCTCGCCACGGAGAGCAAAGGGACCTCGCCGGCACGGCATCGGCATTAGATATTAAATATAAATCATCCCCGGAAATGGAACCCGGAGAACCCGGGCGGTCGGTCCTTTCCTAGCGGAACCGGGCGCGTGGTTTCGCACAATGTTTCGGTGGCCAGGCTTCTGAGGTTTAGCCTGGGGTCGCCCCTGCATCCGCCGGTGGTCCCCTTGTCTAGTGCCAAAAACGTGTCGTTCCTTGGCAGCCGCCTTCGACGGAAGGAGTCCGCGAGCGTCCACGCTCGTGTGTGAAAAATGGTCACAATAATTCATGTTCCACCGTACATTGAATCGTGAGGGATATTTCTGTGGGTTCTGCGGAGAACACTGGTAAGCTGGCAGCGCTACACTGGCCACGGGCGATGGCGATTGTCGCCATATAACACGTCCTCAGCGAACCGATTGACAAGCATATGCCGGCTGCCATTGTGAGTTCCCCTAATCTGAGGAGATTTTTCCAATAAGGCGTATATTGGTTTGCGAAGAACTTATCGATAAGGTCGTCACGATTACGGGGACGGCACTGACCAGCGTCAGCTGCGCGAAACGTTGGTTGAGTTAAGTGGCGAAAGAATACAATTCAATTTCTAAATAGAACATTCTGTTTAGTAAGGTTTTCTGTTATTTCGTAATCTTTTGGTATTTCATTTCTTGTGAGAGTTTTTTTCGAAATTTAGCCTTGCGAAAGAAGTGACTGTTATGCATCGAGCAAAGCAGATTGCCTTAAGTTACGCAATATGCAACCGTCTACACGTGATGCTTGCTAGTCCCTCGGCAGCAATATGCAGTTCCGATTCTTAGGACCAGAAGATACACAACAGTTCTTTGGACCGATCGACGCACTAGCAATACCACTTCCGGGAAAAGTCATCTATTTGCTAGCAAAGCTCGGAAATAGAAACTTGGAAAGTAAACTTCTTGCAAGAAATTTTTCTCCGCCAGCAGCTTAACTGTACCTTTCGTCAACAGCAAGTACAGGGAAGCATCGGGACTGCTTATTTGCATATTCTTGTTTACGTGAATCGGTTGCATTGAAATGATGGAAGCTAGCTTTTATTTTCTTCCAAGAATTGGTTCCATTAGCTGGACACACGGACCCATCGGGACTCTTCAGCTTGGTTGCCGATGTGTTTATTTAGTAAACTATTTTATTTTTACGCACACTCTCTAAAGAGGGAGAATCGAAGGCCGGGTCACCGACTGTGAGCTGACCTAGCCGAGGTCCTGCTGAGCAAACAGATTGAGTTATCCAGCAAAATTTCCATCACATCCCAATGCATCCCCGGAGTAATCAATTGGAGCTCCATTCCGGACTTTGCCTGGAGGAACACCATCTAGGGACTCGGGCTGCGTACTCCAAAGTCCCGGATTACTTACGATCATATTCTTATGATGATGCCCAGCCCAGTGACCACCGGTGGCGTTGGATTAAAACGGGGTTCTAATCCTTCGATTCACCCCCGGGCCGGGCCGGGCCGGGTTACTTTCCATCGGCACTCGGGGAATTCCGGGCTAACCGAGTGGCAAGGAACTGCTGGAAGTAGATAGGCAAATCATCTTGCACGGTTGAATTGCTTCCCTTTCCCGGCCGAAGCTTTGCCTTAACAAATTGTAAACAAACCCCGACCCAGACCGCCGCAGGCCCGGACCTCCGTTGACCCAATTGGTTTGCCCAAAATCGGTTTCGGTCATTTGGTTCTGTTTCCAATTCCATCTCCCACAACCGCTGCCAACGTTGCGGCGAGGGGCCCATCCCGGACCAGAGAAAATCCGGTCGGAAACCGAAACTCATTGTAGCAAATTTCGAATACCACTTTCCGGTCGGTGCGGGGCCGGAAATTGTCCAAGCTGTGGCGGAGCAGCGTTACAAGCATAGCCCTCTTTTCCCCTCTTTTGGTTTGCAGGAAGGGAACATGAGCTTACAACACATTCGCCCGGCCCGGTCTAAGAAACACCAAACCTAAGCTCTTGGGACCGGTGGGTGTTCATTGAAAAAGCTCGTCGTTGTCGCCGGAAAATTATGCCATTTGTGTGACGGCCGGAGTCGACCAGCAAGCAGCCAGCCTGCCTCCCTCCCGGGGCTTCCGTTTCCGGTTTCGGTACCCATTACTGGTCTCCACTTTCCGGCCAACCGTTTTATGGTTCATAAGTTTTGCCCGAAAAGTTGCGGCCTTACCGAGTGGACGGTGTCCGGAATGTGGTTGGTTCTTGAGTTTCAACGAACGCCCGGCCGTGGACAGCCTTCCTCAAAGCGGGGTTATTTATGATTTTGAATTTCCTCGACAAAGGTGGTACCTAGCCGTGGGATGCGTGGACATGCCGGGCAGGGGCATCGTCATCGGGACCCCCTTTTGCGAATGGAAAGCCATAAAAATAAAAATAATATTCTTTCTCGCTGTAAATGATTGAGCAATAAACAGAGAGCAGCTTACTTGCTCCAAATTCCCATTTGTCAGTTTTGGTGATTTGATTTCTGGTGCCCTTTCTTTTCAATTCTTAAACACAACCATGGAAAGTACTAATACTAAAGTACTAATGCTGCTGTCGTTTCGTTTTAGCGGACAACTCACCTTCGTCGCCGTCGTCGGCCACGAAACAGGTCGGAGCTTACGTGAAGATGGGCTGGATTGCGCTCTACGTCTGCACGATCTGCACCGTGCTGCTGTACTCGTTGCGTATCGGCATCTCTTGACTGTACAACCTGAAGGAAGTGATTAAAATATAAAGCAACGATCGCGCGGTCAACAACGCTTCTGCTCAACACCAAACAACTTCCCAATCACAATCCGGTTTGGCTCAACAGCAAATGGCCTTCCTTTCAGCTCCGGTTCCGGTAGCAACTCGCAGCAGCGGCACCCAAACTGGGCTTTGCATTTATAACGAAGACAAAACTGGCTTGTTAAGAAATGGGAAACGAGAAGATGTAGAAACTCCGGAAAGAGATTTCACGATGCTCAAAATGTTGCTCAATGTTTGTGGAAAGTTGCACAGCGAAACAGAAGCTCATTAATTTTGAACGTAAACGGCAAAAGAAAGCAACAAACAAGTGGAAGAGCCACAGTTTTTATGACTAAAGAACTTGCCGTACAACAACCAGTAGACGAAACTGTAAATAGTCTAGGTATAAGTAGTTCAATTGATAAGTGAATGTACATTGGTAGTGCGAGGCTATGGTTTTTTTTACTCAACGGACAAACCCTTAACAGTGTAGCGAGGAACACGGGCACGGGCCATTGTTCATTAGTAACCACAAGAAACAGAACAGCGAACAACAATACAGAAAGGCTGGGTGCGATGTAAATAGCTTGTGTAAACCGTGGTGTGCTCGTTTCCGACGGGAACTCACATGCACCTGCGTGCATCCATTAGGGACACTAGAGAGCCGTGGATGGCCGTGTGGATTGAGTTAACTTTTCTACAATAAATGTGCGAACCTGGAGCGTGAAACACGTCCCTTGGGGGGTGAAAATAATAAAATTCAAATGTTAAAAATGGTGCAACGAGACGGGTTTCCTTTGCTGCCGCTTGATTCAGGGGACTTCCAGAGGTGTTCCTTGCTCTGAACACCTCTTACTTGACTAATTTCAAACTGAACGAAACTATACCAAAACGAAACTTGCCATCCTGATCACGGAAGGAACTTCGTAACATCAACGACCTGGAAGATGCTTACGAAGCAACAAAAATCAAACGATCTGCCCCGAACAAGGGTTCCTGTCAGCAAACCGTCGCCGGAATCGGTGGAAACTTTACGAAGGGCCGAATTCTTGCCCAAATAATGAATTACGCCTGAAATGTTTCTGTAGCTACTTGTTTTCCTTTTTGCCGTTCCGGGAAACGCCCACCGATTGCTTAAAACTCGAGCCAACTTCCTGCGGAAGTGGAAACAATTTGTTTAAGATTAGATTGGGTTGGTTCATAGCTTTTCGTTGACCTTCAAGCAGTCCTGTACTACAGTATTTATGATTGATTGTGTTTCGATTTGATTGGTATGTTTCTATTTTATTGAAAAAGTCGTGAAATTAATATTTATAATTTAGTGAGCTCCAATATAATAGACATTGTCTGGGTTTGATATGGATTTCGATTCCTTGAACGTTGGTATATAGAATAAATACAACGTTTGTTTGATAAATAACAAATCAAATATGGCGTTTGTATGCAAACATTTTAAAATATCGATTTGTTACAATGTCATCCTTATAATTACGAGTTTCCCAGTTCCGTAAACTTTCACTACAACAACATTGATCGTTTCTTGTACAACATGGTTTCGACACACGTTGATAGACCGCTCTCCATTGTTGTACCTTCAAGTGAATTCCCTTACCATTGAATGAAAATATTTTAAAAGAAATCATTACTTCCTAGAATGTACGGTCAATTTATTTTCTACCTTGGCTAAGAAATAATAAAATAGACGCCCCAGTGCGAGGCCGTTCCAGGATTTACCTTATGTCACGATTGTAGTCAGTTTTTTGGCCAAAAATAAAAATGATAACTCGCTTCCGGTACTGGAAAGAATCTCGTTGAAGAAGCTACCAACGGTGGCACTTTTACCGGGGATTTTTCAACAAAAAATCCCGTTCTTCCGCTGGCGCTTTTTTCACCCCTCCGCAACGGATATACGGAGACTTTCATAATGAATGTCAACATTATGCAGAATCGCGGACCCGCTGCCGGTCTGTTCGTTGGGCAGCAAAAGTTCTCGACGGTGAGCGCGAAGATATAATCGAGATCACATGCAGCGGAGGAAACGCTTTATCACTCGACGAAATGAAATTGTAATCCAACCGGATGGTAAATATTTGCCTGAATAAATCAAATTATGGACAAATGTGTCCCGCGGAACGAGAGCTGTGCCCCGCGTTGAGGATGCTGTGGAGCTTTAAGAGCTTGAAAAGCTTTTGACATCGCGCATCGCGAATGGGGTCCAGAAATTTGTTTGATTTTCCGTTCGTAACGATGTTATTACCATTTTGTGCCAATAATTGCTGTATTATGCAATATATGCTTGAGAGCATTGGCATTTGTGAAAAAAACGATACCAAGAAACCAGATGAGTTAGATTAGAATCCTGGACATCGACATTTTAATAACACAGAACGGTTGGTTGTGAATGGTCTCACAATGTCAGTAAATTTGAGGTGATTTGGGAACGCTCTTGTAAGTAGCTCTTTTTGTAACGGGTATGGGCATTCTCATTTAAGCCTTTTCATTTCGTTGATTTTGCACTGCCTTGTCCAACTGGACACATATCAGATTGCTTTTTTGCTTACCTTGTGTTACGTTACGCAAATGCAAAATGGAAGCGTTAGAAGGATCAAAGTGCATCGCATGAGAGTCCGTCAGCTAGAGCAACGGAACGGGCACCGGTCTGCAGTTAATTAAACTGCAACAGCAAGCCGGACCCCCGCGGAACGGTTTAATCATCGTGCACCTTAGAATGACACTCCAATTAACTACCTGTCGCCAACCGAGAGTCACCTGTTGGGTGATGCACTGTTTTTTCCCTACATTTTGCGACGTTTTATTTTCTTTTACCATTATCCAGTAACGTTGAGCGCCACCGGTGAAGGAGATTTACCGGGTTTTATTTTTGCGTCCACTCGGTGACAAAGACAAATACTGATGCCCGTCAGATGAGTGCCTTCGCTGAGGATGGTGTTACATGCACCGTGGCATGGTTTTTATCCCTACGAACAGGGGCCTCGTATAGGGCTGCCCTTTTATATTCCCCACAGTAACCAATCGATCGCTTTTATTGGCGCGTCAACGGGATGGCTTGGTCCGCCTGGAAAGTGCGAGTTGACATAAGGGGCAATGGAATCTACATTTTATGCAAAAAAAGCGTACCTTGTTCAGCAAACAACGAAACCGTTCTCGAAGTCTTCAACATGTCTATTGACGTGATCTTAATTAGTGTAGGCAATCAGTTTACACTGGTTTTTTTTAGAAAATGCTATACGTTGTTTATCGTATGTTGTGGAAGAAGAATGTAAAAAGCCGAATGAATTTTACCTTCGTTCCAGAAAGCATTCACAGAACGTATCGTATCAAAAACACTCTTCAACCGTAGCCTTTTGGGAAGTTTTGATTCGGCCGACTTTGCATCGCATACTATGGCCAATCAGAAAAAAAAAGATTTTGCCAAGTTGGTAACACTGCCAGACTCCTCAGATCGGTTCACTGCGAATCGATTAAACCTCTGTTAACGCAACGGAGCACGGTCGAATCGCTGGTGATCGTAGCGCAAATGTTATCAAAAGATCACAGATTCCGCAACGAGCGCCGAGCGCGTATCGATCGGTCTCTTTCGCTCGGATGCTGATTGCCGTGTGGGTATATAGACTTTGCCGAATTTTGGCAAATAGTTGTGACGACCAATTCGAACGGAGCCCCGGATTTCAGTCTGCCAGTGATCGCCGGTGCGTTCGCAGCGAACACGATTTTGCCCTTCCGATTAAGCTAGTTATTCACTTTTCACCTTCATCCTTCATCTTGCATCCTAAATATATTTTTTTGGGCGGGAAGACAGCCGCTGGTGATCGTAACTTACTAGCAAGCCAGTGATCGGATCTCCATTCTGGTTCGGTGCGGTCAAATCCCGGTCGGTGGAGTTAGTGAACGACAGGAACGCAATTTCTTTCCGTTTGCCACAATACGAAACGTTTCGGAACGCGTTCGGAACGGCTCTGAGATTCACACAACAAATATTCGCCGAATGATCGCAGTGTGAAGACACGGAAAGCTTGCAACAGGCAGGAAGTGAGTATAGTGCAACAACGTGGTGGCCACTTGGACTTTGTACTGTAGTGGGTCACCTGAAAAATCCTTACACGGTTATTGGTAGTAAAATAAACAAGCTTCTTCAAGCATCTTCCCTCAGTTTGGATATCAAACAAACCATTTGATGATAGATAAACACATTTTGATGGTAAAAAAGCAGGGCAATTAGAAGCGAAACCGAAAGCGAAAAAAGCTCTTATCGTGTTAGTTCGAACTAAGCCCGTCACCTAGACCAACCCGATCGGAACAAATCTGACCCGATGATGTACCAATACAGGAAAGAGATATGGGAACACGAAAGCACCAAGTCCGAGCGCACCAGTACCACAGGGCGACCGGCTTTAGCTGCATCTCGTGGCTCAGTGTTAATGAGGGCTGCGGCACATGAACTTTCCGTGTGCAGAAGTTTGTTTTCCTGCACGGTGCGCTCCGTGGGTTGATGAACCTGGCATACGGTCATCGATCTGCGGTTGGTGGCAACAAACCTAGGACGCATCGTGGCCAGTGTTATGAATGCTAAAAATGAACGATTTGAAGACGCGAAACACTTTGTTTTGCTACAAATCAATATTTGAAGCCGAGAAAGCGGCTTTTTCGTCCATTTGTGAGATTATCTCGATAAGATACATGGTTTTAGCAAACTCTCCATTCATTTGAAGAACGATCTGTACGAAATAAGTTTATGGACGAGAAATGTCCCACTAGAGACGCTTATTTAGGAAGATTTCTAAGATATTAAGACCCGTTTTAAAACCGTATTTCCAAAAATCTAACCAAAAACGTTCAACCTTGGGAGACATTTTCGTGAAATGGTGCGATGATGGCTTCAAGACGCCCGTTTTTGGCGGATTCAATCCGGGTCGAAAAGGACCCCACCATTTTTAGTACATCGCGTAGAAGTTCTCAATCGGTGCAGAGCTCGGGTTCGTATCGGATTGGTATTCGGCAGTGTCAGGGGACACGCACCGAACCGGGTATCCATTTTGTGCCCTCGTTGTACCTTAAACCATACATTTTAGACATGATTCATCGATCAACACTTACGCTAGTGTAATGGTTGCTGGCCATGGTTTTGGCGCCCCCATAGATCAATTCGCAAACACCGATCCACCGCCATCGAGCTTCGAGAATGTGGGAATCGTTTCGTGTCGGTGCTTCGTTTCAAATTGATTGCATTTTGCATCCGCATCCGATTCGGGTGCGTTCGGTTGCACCCTCGCTCGAGTGGTCGCGCCCGGAACGTGGTGTCACATTTTCGAAACCCCAAAGCCACGGTCCACGGCCATCAATTGCTCACAAATAAACGAATAAATCACAAATTGGACCTACCCGGGGAAGCTGTTACAAATTGCTTCGCCGGTTATTAGTCACTCGTTAGCGCCTATCCTTGGAGTTGTCCGGGTTTTGCGTCACTGAAAGCCGAAAGCAAATGCCCGTTCGTCCACCAGGTCCAGATCGGGGGGTTCCGTTGATTTGCGAACCACTGTGATGTGTGTATCGTTGGCGACGGTGACAACCGGCTCGGATCGCGGGAATGTTTGCCGGAAAACAACGCTCCTGGCGAGGAGTGTGACACAGTTGCACCGTTTCATCTAACATGATTTATGTGTTATCTGATAATCGGTATCCCTCGCCACTCTTCCGACGCCGTTTTATGATGTGATGATTTTTTTTGGTCCCATCCTTTATGCTCGTTACGTCAGCCTTCGCCCGGAAGGACTAGTGCGAAGGGCGTGGGGTAGTTTATAAAGTGGGTTCACGCCTCGTACGTGTCCCGGCGCGTGGATTGCATACACCTTTTTCAATGTCAATTGCGTGTCGAGGTTTAATTGGATGGATTCGGTGCTCAATTGGAATTGCTCCATCACCATTACCATCCAATCATAAAGAAACACTTGCATTCGGAAAGTGTTGGCGATTTCTAATTTTTGTCCCAATTTCCGGTTTCCGGCACAGAGTGAATGAGCGTGGCTAGAGAGAAAAGCTTCCACGGAAACAAGGACTAATATCAGCCTCCCTTCAATCGACGATCAACAGTGTAACCGTTTACAGCTGGTCTTGAAACGAGTTCCGCAACGGCGTTTGAAACGAAACCCCACGGGGACGGACACGGGTGAAGAGCAAGACGATCTCAAGACTAAGGCACACTAAAGAAAAGCTGTTCCTGGTGGTACGATGATGGCATCCTGTTCACCGTTTAATAAGCACATCTTTCTTAATGGCGGCCCGCCGAGTGAGACGACGAGCGAAATTTCGTCGGTCGAAAGTGATTGGGGCGATCTGCGGCTGATTGCGGGCCAGCTGGGCATCGCCAATCCGGACGAGCTGCACGTCGAGCGCTTCAAGGTGGACCGGCAGAAGCTTGAGGAGATGATCAAGGGTGGGTTCCCGACGGGAAGATCTTGCATGAAGGGCACCATAACTGACCGCGTCCGTTTCTCTCTTCCTTCGCAGTGGAAACATATTCAGAGGGAATGAATAGTGCCGAGGAGTTCTTCACGAATGTAGGTATCGCGTCGGTCCGCCTTTGGGGTCCAAGACTCCATTATTTCTATCTTCCTTCTCACGACTCACAGATAATGAAGGAAACTACCACCTACGTCAGCTGGCCGTGTCGCTTGAAGATTGGAGCGAAAACGAAGAAGGATCCGCACATTCGCATTGTTGGCAACATGGCGGACGTGATGCGGGCGAAAGATAAAGTTATGGCGCGACTGGACTCGAGAGTAAGTAACAATCGTTCCCTGGGTTTGGGTACCTCAATTCACTGTCCACTTTTGGCCCGACATGGCCTTTGCAGGGAAGCCGTGTGATCATGAAGATGGACGTCTCGTACACAGACCATTCGTTCATCATTGGCCGCGGTGGTAACAACATCAAGAAGATCATGGAAGACACGACCACGCACATCCACTTCCCGGACTCGAACCGCTCGAATCCGACGGAAAAGAGCAACCAGGTGTCGATGTGCGGTAGCATCGAGGGCGTCGAAAGGGCCCGTTCGCTGGTGCGCAACTCGACACCGCTGCTAATCTCGTTCGAGCTGCCCATTTTGGCACCGGGTAAGACTCCGCCGGACAACGATACACCGTACGTGAAGGAGATTGAAGCGGAGTACGGGGTGCAGGTGATCTTCTCGACACGGCCAAAGCTCCACTCATCGCTGGTGCTGGTGAAGGGCTCGGAAAAGGAGGAACAGATGGTGAAGGAGGCCACCCGGCGGCTGATGGATCTGATGTGCGAGAACATTGCGGTGAGTTAAAAGCTTCTAAGGACTCCATTTGAGTGAACGGAAATCTGCTGCGCTTTCCCGTGATTGCCGCTTCGCCATGCCAAATTCGAATTTCTCCTATATTAACTTCACAACAATTGTGTTCCTTCGCCGAACCGCCCTCCTGAAACAATAGATTTCCTTGCAAAATCCATTCAAACGATAATAGTCTCTGCAACGTCGTCATCGTCGTCTTGGAGCTACCCCTTAGGCGCCTGCCAATGCTGCCACTGCAGCCCGCATAAACCTGCCGTGCGTTCGTTCTAATGTGGTCGTAAATTTTCGCGTTCACAGAGCCAGATACCGGTCCAGATGCAGCTGGAAATCTCCACGCAGCACCATCCGATCGTGCTCGGGCGTGCGTCAAGCAATCTGCGGGAAATTATGAACCGAACCGGCACCCAGGTAAGCAATCGATACCGGTCCGGTCCGATGATTGCGGACCGCCAGCAATCCAGTAGACCTGGTCGCTTTAATCGCCGGCCCCGACGGTGCGCCCCTTCGGTGGGTGAATATTGTTTTACAGATTATGTTCCCGGATGCGAACGATGTGAACATAAAGCCAATCAAGCGCTCCCAGGTGACCATTACCGGCTCGATAAACGGTGTCTATTTGGCGAGGCAGCAATTAATCGTAAGTACTGGGAAGCGGGCCATTTAGGCTCTGTTGGCTGTGCTGTGGCCTCTGTTCATGCACCAACGACAGACCCTGGCTCTAAAATGGACGCTAATTAACTCGTCGTTCTTGGCACGGTTCTTCTCAGGGAAGCCTTCCGATTGCGCTCATCTTCGACTACCCGGATAACACGGTTGATTCAGAGGAAATCACCAACCTAATGCTGACGCACGACGTGTTCATCTCCGTGCGCCAAAAGTCTCGCCAGAGCACGCTCTGCATCGTGATCAAGGGTATCGAAAAGTTCATAGCAAACATCTACGATGCACGCCACCAGCTGCTGAAGTCCGTCGGGCCGCGGGTCGTCGCCGAAGTACCGCGTGCGTACTTCGGTCCGAACGAGCACGCTCACCAGACTTCGCAAAACATCTCGGCCTTGCTGGCCGGTCCGGTGGCACCTCCGTTTTCACCACTATCGCCCATCAATCCGTTACCGTTCGTTAGCTGGCCAACTGCAACGTTGGGACCGTCGTCTCTCGGAACTCTCCCGCCAGCAGCACTATCCGCGGCAGCTGGACTGCCGACGGCCGAGTTTGCCTTCAATCACCTGCGGAACCAGTTCCAGAGCTTTAACATGCACAGTTCCGGTAAGCTTCAGACGGTCCCACACCAGTTGCACCCACTGTCGATGCCACCCGGGCTAGAACGCACTCTCGGAGCAGGCAGCTCGTGTAGCAAGTCCGCTGGCCATCTGAACAGCCACCATCTCCTGTCGGTACCAACGGGGCACGGCACCTCGTCCTATCTGCATCATCAACAGCATCAGCATCAACATCAGCACCATCAGCTGGCACATCATCATCATCATCAGCAGCAGCAGCAACAGCACCATCAACACAGCCATCAGCAGACGCACGTTCCGTTCTCCGGTGGCAACGTACCGAGCTGCACGGGAGGCAATTCGGCCAGTCTGACGACGAGTCTCACGACTAGCCAGGCCAACAGCAGCCACAACGACATCCACTCAAGTGGCTACCAAAGTCTGAACTGCTCCAGTAACTCTCTCGACCAACAGTATCACAGTAGCTTATCGACGGGTGTTTCGTCCAGCTCGCTCATCAACGGGTCTCCATCGTCATCGTCCGTCGACCATCAGAGCCCGAGTGTGTCCGGGACCAGTGGGCTCAACCGCTGTCGACACGTCACCTGCACCCCGGAAAGCCCCCATTATTCGTCAGACATCGACCAACGGACACCGCTGGCGTTCGAGCAGAAGGTAAGCTCATGAGTCCCGGCGTTAGAACGAATTCCGCGCCTGATGATGGTCATTAGCTACGTCCGTTTCCCAACGGTCAGTTTCATGGCGTTTAATGGACCTGTTTTGGCATCGTTTGCAGAACTCACTTAAGGATTCGTTCCTGTTTAACCTTGACCCACGAGTCGTGGCCGGCTACAAAGCGATGCACGCGTCGCCGCAGCAGGGCGAAGTACGCACTCCGACATTGTCCTGGCAGGGCCTGGGATTAAGCCAGTCGTCGCCGGCCCCCCTCGAGGCGTGTGATCTGAGCTGGGCGAACAGCAGCAGCTCGAGCACTAGCGCCGGAACTGGTGGATCCGGCGGCAGCGGCGGGACAAACAGCTCGCCCAGCAGCGGCCCGAACGACTCGCGGCACAACATGACGACCACTATCATCGAGGTGACGCCGCGCCATCAGCGCGAACAGCTGTCACAGTACAACGACGTCACCACCATCCTGACCGGACTGGGGCTGGAGCACTACATCAAGAACTTCGTCAACGGCGAGATCGACATGACCGTCTTTCAGACGCTCACCGATCAGGACCTGCTGAATCTGGACGTGAAGCCGCTGGGCGCGCGCCGTCGAATACTGATGGCCATTCACGACATGGGCATCCGCCCGGGCAGTGGTAGATTGTTCGGAACGGGCACGCCGTCCCCTTCGTCCGTGCTTTCAACGTCGATGTCTCGCTTTTCTGGATCTGCCGCGCCGGGTGCAGAGCGACGCACTTCCACCAGTGGCCAATAGAAATCGTGACGGGCGTGAGTGGGGCGAAAATGTGGGCCTTTCGGCGAGGCGATGGCTTTGGACTGTGGCTCAGCTGGCCTTCAGATTTGGGTTTGATTGGAATTGGAAATTCAATGTGGTGCTGGACATCCTCTCGCTGGCAGAGGCGATTTCCTGGCGATTGGCACCTTATCCGTCACCTCACAATGCACGATGAAGGACGGCAAAATTAATTAAGTACAAGTTTAATTAATCGTTTACTTACATCCTTTCGTTCAATTTCTGATATTCGCCGCTGGGCGAATGCCTTGTCCGTCTTTTGATTGAACATCCAACCACTGAAAAAGATCAATCGGCCGCGAAAAACCCTCTAATGGAACACATTGGACCAAAACTCACTGACACTGAGGCACTCAGGCGAATGGAACCGCTTTTGTTTGGACGTCTGTAGAATGATGCACTTTTGCCATGACCTGGACCCTGGACTCGACCGGCAAAGTCCCCGCCCAGACCCTGGAACTATTTCCGCAAACGAAAGGACACTATCTGTTTGACGAGAAGACAGTCTCTCTGTGACTATGGATTTTGTGCGGCGCCATTGCACATGCCTTCAGTTCACGCGAACCGGACACTAAGACGCCAAGCGAAGCCTGCTTTGACCAAATGGGACCGACGACGGAAAGAACGCGGTAGCGAGAAGAACCCGCCACTCGACAAAGAAGCCACCTCCCGGGCGCAGTGACAACCAACAAAGCGAGCTGCACAAAATAATTGCAATTAAATGCAACCAACAGCCGCTGCACTCCAATGCTTGCGGAGGTGACCAGGACACGAGAGTTTGACTTACGAGCTGCTTACAGTAGCCGCAGCAATTAAATCGGGACCGGCCTGTGTCTGAGGGAGCAGTTTTAATTCTACCACGGACCACGTAGAACTCGGGAGAGGAATCGACAATAATTCGAAAGGACCGACTCAAGGACCCAAGAAGAAACGCCGCCGCGAACCACCGAACTTAACGCCATCTACCGTAATACGGTCGAACCCGTCAGCCATCCGCCGGCCGCCGCCTTCTTTGTTAAATTCCTGCATGATAATAACGCCACATCGGAACGGCTCGACGCACCCTAATTGCATGCCTTTCAACGACTTCGTTGCACAGATTTTAATTTGAATCGGAAACAAACTACGTACGCCCGGTGCTGCTTCATTTGCGGCATTTCTTGCCGCGAGTGATTAGAATTTGCTTGACATACCGGAAGCCGGAAGTTGCACAATCTGAAAGATTGTGCACCAATGCTTTGGCGCTACGTCTGTTCGCGATGTTTTCATATAATTTATTCTTTTGCTCTTCATCGCACAGTTTTAAGCGCTGCTCATGCCCCGTCACTGCTATGCGCCATTTGCCGGCGAGGCATGCGATTGTTCTCGGAGTATAATGATTTTTTGTTTCGTTTCGTCCGAAGCATCAGACCGTGAGTTGCCGTGAGAGCTGAAAGGTTAAGGAAAACCAAACATCCGCGTCTCTGAAAGACGCACCCCTCGCAAGCGTCAGACAAGTTAGAGCTAGGAGAACTTAAAAGCATCAAACGCATGCCACCCCTTTAGAGCACGGCGTTAGTTTGTTTCCTGTGTTGTTATCCAAGTTTTTCTATTTCTTTTGCATTTTATCAATTTCAACTACAATTTTTCTACGCATGATTTGTTCCCCCTTATTTTTGCTACCACACGTTTCTAGCCTTAAGAGTTCAGCGGGCATTAGTGCATGAGTGTTACCCCCCCAGGTTTCCCACTATGGGAACTACTGTTTGCTGCGCGGTGCAATCATCCGGTACTCCAGCGGTACACGGTACGGATTGCAGTAAACCGAACCGAATGAACGCTCACCAGCTCGCTAAATTAGTTAAAAATTGTTGTAACAATTGTTTTTTGAAGTATTATAAAAGAAGGAAAAAGTATTGCATGTCCACGAGCAGATCCACTTGTGTTGGGTGTTTTGCCTCGAAACATCCGAAACCAGCATCGTTACAGGGTCTGCAATGATAAAGATGTGATTTCTTCAACCATATTACGTACCAAATACGTTTCGTGCCGGAAATCTCATCGGTGCGGGGCCCAACGTATTACTCGTGAAAGTTTCTCATTTTTTAGCTAAGTTCCGAAGAAGTCTTACAATCCTTCGCCGCATTGCACGGCGGAAACTCGACGGATGATGAAACGGTTTAATTACTTGGCCTAACTGTCCATTACGCCTCTAAAGTCCGCTCCAGATTGGATTCCGAGCAGAAGGATTTGCGTTGAGAACTGTACCAAGAATGCCGAGTAGCACAATCGTTCTTGGCCTTCTTACCAACCGAAGACGACGTTCGCCGAAGGCGCCCATAACGGTAAGCCTTCCAGTAACGACTCTGAGAGCCGGCTACAACAACACGTTGTTGGCATTAGCTTCATAAAATCTATCATTTCATCTCGGAGCTTATTGTGGCACCTGCACAAAGAGCAGGGACAGCCAGAGATACTGAAGGTTACTCGCGTGAGGGAGATTTTTGAAACATTTTCTAAAACAACATCGAAACGCAATCAGAGAAGGAAGCTAATTGAACGGTAAATGGAACAAGAATGTGAGCCACCGCAAACAGACGAACGCCAGGACTCTCCAGCCACGATTACGAGATGTTATTACGGTTGTCTCTTCCGTTCATGAATAAAGAAAAGAAACGATTCAATAATTAAGCGCTACGTACGCCAATGGCATGAGCCGTTCCTCAATGTGGAACATTAAGCTAGTGAAAAAGTTTTTCCAATGTTTCTTTAAGTAGCATAGTTTTGTAGAAATTCCAGCTTTTCGTTTTGCTACTGGAAGAATTTGATATTAATTTAACTCTTGTTTTAGAAACGTTGAAACGCCATCAATCATCCAATCAATCATAAGATAATCTGTAATTCACCAACTAATAATTGAATTCTTGTACGAGCAGAACGATACGAACTTTCCGACAAGCTCAGAAGGAGTATTGCAACATAGTTTTATTGGAAATGGTTATCAATCGAGAAAATGATTTTTGCCTCTCATCATCGTCAATCATGGGGGTGATGAAAATGGAAAAACAAATGTATCGTGAAATTAATGCAATCTATAAACCCTCTAGAATGCGCGTTATGTTTTTTTTATTTTTCCTCAATGCCAGAAATCTTTCATAAAGAACTCGAACTATTAAATTTTACCCATTTTGGTTTGGTTCACAATTAGTGCGATGATTATTGCACTGCCATCAAACCACCCAATGGAACACATTTGAAATGCATTGTAAATTTGCTAACGGTTCAACTGAAAAGCCAATCGAGGGCACTATAAAAGAAACGACCAATAACCTTGCCAAGAGTCTCTCGTCCAGGGCGGCCGTACAGCAAGGTCAACAACGGGGAAGGACATTGAATGCCTGCGACTAGACCGGGTCCAAATGACACAATATGACACGCCAAGAACATGGCCACAAGACGGTTATGCCCACTCCCGAACTCGTACGACTCTCGTTCCGAGCGTCCCGCTGACAACGATGCTTCAAATCTTCATAACTGTAATAAGAGTTCGATTGATGCTTCACCGACTGACCGGTCATTGTCGTTCACCTGCATCGCCGGATCGACTACTCGAACCTCCTCCGTAGTCATTGCTAGAGTTCCGGCGGTGTCCACCGGACCCGAACTCAAGCCAGCGGTACGGGAAAGCTTTTTGGCCATTACTGGTCGAGTGGATCCGATGGCAGAAAATTTGCTCCATCCTGCTGGGCACTGGCGATTCGTTTTTTCTGCTCTTCAGGGGGTGGCTGGTCTCGTGCAGCACGCTTCGATTTGCTATCTTCATTTAAATGTAGATGAGCTGCCCTGTATTCACTGCGACCAACTGGCGGCTGGCTGGCCGGTCACCGGTTCGAGGTTCAGCCAGCCTTCGATGCACCCACTGCAGTCACAGAGCCGGTCATTTTCTCATCACACCTCCTACCGGCCCGAAAAAGGATCTCCGTGGTGGTCACGCAGCAAACTGCAAATTGCGGGACCTTGCCTGTCGTCGGCCGGCGTACGAGTACCGACACCTCGTGGATCGGGTTGGCCATCGAGAGGGCATAAAAGCGGGAGGTGCAAACACACGCCCAGATCGAACCGGGAAGGTTGCAGCGAACTGACCGGAGCGAGCGTTGCGTTGTCCCCGTATGAGACGGAGACTGAGTGCGTACGCAGCGAGAATGGGTGCGTCACAATGTCCCTAGTCCGTGGCTGGAGTACTTTCAGCAAAATTGGAAAACCCGTATTGATTATTTGCATAAATGATGAACCGAAACTACTGAGCTCTGGCGTCACCCTCGCACACGATCCCCCCACTGCACGTTGCCTGATCGACCTGATGATGATCCACCGAATTTTGAATGACCACAGTGTTCCACGCACAGTGTTCAGCTTTTCAACTCCACGACACACAACGCAGCCGCACTCACATTTTTTGTTGTTCTCTGGCCGTTGTTTTATCCCTTCGGTACCTTCAGTCGAGAGAAAAAAAACTGTCGATCCTCCGGAAATGCACGAGCTCTGGGAAATGGAACATGTTGCACATTCTCCTATTCGTTGGCCTGCAGTGACCGAGAGGCATATTCCACAACTGACAGTAGCCGCGGTCACGGTAGATGGGCTGGCCAAATGCTAGGCAGCCCCCGGTCCAGGACTTCTCGAATGACATATCATTTGTTATTTAATAACGGTCTCATTTGAGCGCATCGCGGGTTGATTGGGTCTGTTGGGGTCTCCCAGTTCAACATCTTTCCACGATTCTGCTTCACAATATTTTGCAAATAGTTTTCCTAATTGATCAAAATCATTAGTTTAAATTTTAACAAGTATTGTTTAAAGCCGGGTGTTTGGGGACACTTCCGGAAGCTGGAGACTTTAATGTGGATGGATTCATATGGAGCATTTAATTTAAAAAAATTTCATTTGGATTCAGTAGCAAATGAAAAGTTGCATCAAAAGGATCACCATTTTAAAATGTGAGAAAAGGAAACCCTTTCCATTCGAAAACACCTTCGCAGCTAGCGGTTTTGTCCCATCATCATCGAATCAGCAGCAACGTCAGCATCGTACAAGATGACTGTAGGAGAAACGGTAAAAGGTAAAAAAAGGTGCCGAAAGGTAAAAAAGAACGCAAACTCTTGATGGAGATAAATATGGAATATGAATTCAACTTCTTTGCCACGTACGTGCGCTAAAACGCAGCTTTCATCGCGCGCACGGCAAGGACCTGCTTTCGCCTTTTCTTATCATTTTTTTTTGTCGTGCCATCAACATTGGTCGCTCGCTGGTGGGAATTTATGGGCCCAGATTTATGGTACAAAGTATTCAATTCCCAACCTTCCCAACTGGCTTGTGCCAAACAGGAGCGCATGAGTAAAAAAAAAAACGCGAAGATGTCTGCAAATCAGTCTCGAGGCGTTCAGAGCGTGTGTTTCGGCGCAAGGGCGCTGCAAAAAGGTGCCCCAAAACAAATGGCGAAAATCGAGGCAGATCGAAAGGTAAGTGATTTTTGGCGCTGTGTGGCAAATTGGCGAATGCACACAAGGTGTACCCTTTGGTTTTTGCTCTCCGGAGCCTGTCTCGACGTCGTCGATGGCTGTGGGAAAGGATAACGGCCGCGAACGTTGGGCCAGGTTGTGTGTTGGTCCCGGAGAGTGCAGTAAATAAAAATGATGCATTTGATTCGATTTCGATTTCCAACCCACCGTCGTCGTCACCGACAAACGACACCGAATGCCTGCGACTTTTCCAACGTTTTCCTCGTTCGCTTCGTTTGGATTCATATTTTTATCCTCCGCTAACCCGGCGCAGCGAAAGGGGTTCTTATGGTGCTTGTTTTATTCGAAAAGTGTTCGAGCTGCTTGTGGTGTACCATTTGTCGAACTATCTTCAAATTTGCAGCACTCTCTCGCTCGAGGTACGATAATTCTCATATAGATTTCTTTGGTTCTGTCTCGTTTATCTCTCCCGACGACGACGGGTGGACGGATCAAGCATAATGTCGCCAACCACGGGCAGCAGAAGTCTCACAGGAGCGGTCTTTATTTTCATAACCGCAAACGTCAATCCAATAAGTCTATGCTAATTTCAATTACAGTACTTTTTTTCTCGTCTACACCCATTTCTTCGCTTATGCTTTACGGTTACATGTCTGACGAGAACAAATCGAGACGTGTTTGGTTGATGATCGAGACGTGATTTTTTTATGTTTGAAGGAAGACGAAGTGACTTTCGGTATGATCAGCTTAATCCTTTTAACCTTGATAATCCTAGCGGCGTAATCAAATCTTAATTCTTCCTGAACCAATGTATGTATTTTCGTCTGCATATTTACAATTTGCTATTATTTCCACTGAAAACATCAAGCAAGAAACGCAACATTGCAGTTTGATAGTTTGAAAGCTAAAAGGGAATTTAATTTTCTTATTATTCGATCGACGGATTTTTTTATAAAATTGACTGATAACTGAAGCAAAAAATGGATTTGCTTCGAGCGCCACCTAGCGTTAATTGAAGGTACCTTGCGGTGGTTCGTGTCTCGGATGGAAGGATCTCGACAGCTCGAATTTTCCCGTCTCTTCGTCCAAAATACGAAAAATCTTCGATTCTTAGCAACAATTATATTATTATTATATTATTATTATTAGCCACTGTTTGTGGTCAGTTTATTTGAAGTTTGAAGCTTGGAGATTTCATGTTTAAACATTTATTTCCTTTATTATGTTCGCTATTAGAGCAGGCAGAGTAGTTTTAGATTCATTTGGCTTCGTATTGGATCAGCCCACGAAGCGCCGTGGACCACGCGGCCACGTGCCGATGGCATCCGAAACAAATCAAAACAATGAGGGGAAACGGCTTCCGGTACATGCGCCCTCGCCGCTGCACGCTGGTTCGCCACCGACGGCACTCGACGTTCGGGCCGCGAATCCGAAGGACATCCAGATCGCCACGTTCGCGTAACAACATTCAGTTGCACTCGGTGATTCGTGCGAATCGGTCGCAGGAACCGGAACGTTTCGAACCGTGCGCTGCATTCTGAGCCCGTTCCGTACTTCGGTTGTGTCGTTTCCGGTGCGTTCGCTCTGACCTAACCCAACTAGCCGCTGGTGCAGGTGCAAGGTGCGTTAATGGTTCAAGTTAGATTGAATTATATCAGTGACAAATGTGACAGTTATGTTAAAGAAATGATAAAAAATGGTTAAAGTAACAAGAGTCCTTGTGGGCCGTGCTGGCCAAAGTGATCGCCGAAAACTGCCCTATGCAATCGAGTACTAGAATTGAAACGGAGAAACCACTGCCATCGGCTTGTGTTGGAATGCTAACACGGCTTAACAAACCGGAAAGCCGTTCCGGATGCCACCGTCGCAGTGGGGCCATTAACGCGGTGGAAGCTGTTTGGTGTGCCGAAAAGTGTTGCAACATACCAAAGTGAAGCACCGTCTGCAGCCGGCACCGGAAAAACAAACTTCCACCGCATCTCAAGCGGGAAAACCGTCGTCGGTGGTCGGGCTTTTTCGTGGAACGGAAAAACAGCAAGAATCGTAGTGCAAGGCCTTGGGAAATGGTGTTGGGCTCGATTCATTTTCACCAATGTCCATACGAGCTTTCCCGTGAACGAAGGTGTGGGCAGTTTGTGGTGGCGTCCACGTGAGGTCTCATCACACTTTTTGCTTCCGTTCGTGCTGCAAAAATAGCAGCCCATCTACGACAAGAACGATCGGCGCCCCGTGACCAGGGAATCGTACGGCAGGAGCGTAATGGCGACGGACCCGCCTAGGACACTTGCAGACGGAAGTGAAAGCTAACAAAGTCACGGTCAGTTAGGGGGGGGGGGGCGAAAAAAAAAACATTCCACCACCTCCCAACAACGGCCACCCGGCACACCACACGGAATCGTTAGTTGTGCGACACAGTGCTCATAATTAATCATTATTATTGCTCCACGCAGCCATTGTGGTTGCCCTCGTTCCATCCGAATTCTCGGACCTTCGGGTTTGACGGGGGCCAAAATTTTCCTCGAAGCTGGTTAGCTTTTTGCGGTCTTATCGCCGACTTGGCTGACTTCATTAAATATCTCCTCGCCCAGGTGAGTGTCCTTACGGGCTGCGCTTTTCCGGCCGGCCGATGACCGAGCCCGGAAGGAAACCGGCTGGTCAGCGTACACCGAAAGGGATACAAAATCATACGCCAAGCGTGTCCCGGAGGCATTAGAAGATTGTGCCAGAAGGAGCCGAGTGGGCGAAAGCGGGGCATGAAAAGTCGAGCTTCGGTGCCGAGCCGGACAAACAATTACGGAGGAAATTAAGGCAATAAACAGAGGCGCAAGGGCGTTGCGCCAGCGGAGGGGTAGAATTGAGGCAAAAATTGGATAATTGATGAGTGTGGACGGAGAAAGTTTACTGATTTCCTTTTTTTCATTGTTTTTGTTTCGGGCTTTTCTTTTCTATCTTTCACGCTCGATCACGCTGGATGGTTCCGGTGGTTTTCCTTCATTTTCCCACGGCACTGGAGCCATCCTTCGTACCGTACCGTGAGCGATTGCCGGCTATTTGTTTGGTTTAAACGGTGTCGCCCGGAGTCGTGGGTTTCGTTTGCTTCCGTGTCCCCGATTTGCTCGATTTCGATCAGTTCCATCTCGCTGCGCTTGCGAGTGGTCAGAAAAATTATCATCTCTCCTCGAGCTTCGGCTGAAACGAGAGAGGAAAAAAGCTCAAACCCAAAGAAATCAGAAACAGGAATGACAAAAAAAATGGAACCTCTCAAACTTAACCGAGCTGAAAAGTAGAGAATTTCCACGGAATTTGCATACCGAGGATGACGAAGTCGCTCTCACCGGGCGAAGTGGCACCGGGAAAGTGGACAGTGAGTGTCTGGCCCCGGCACCGCAACTCGGAAGCGGAGCGCTTTTCCATGCGAAGTACTTTGCTGGCCACCACCACCAAAAGAATGGAATAATAAACAATAGTTGCAGAACTGACAGAGAGCTCGGCGGAAAATGATGATGCGAGCAAACAGAGAATGAAGAATCTCCCCCCGAAAAAAAAAACGATGTAAAGCGAATGAAAACAACCTAACGAACGGGAAACGGGTGCGACAGAAGCTGCAGAGGGCAAACTTTGGACAGGGTCAGCTCGTCCGAGCAACATTGTTCGCCCCGGCAGTAGCAAACGAAAGTAACAACAGTCACAAGACCTTGATGAAGACACATCGCGCGATCGGGATCGTTAGATGGGAGTGAAGTGAAGAGTCTTCCCGGCGCAACCGGAAGCAGTCCTGTACAGTCCTGGACGGCCCGGGGGCAAGGATAAAAGGCAGTAAAGAATTTCATAAAAGGGTTCCCGGAGAGGCGGCCGTCTCGTTTATCGCCCGTTTCGCTTGCGCTCGATCGATTTTGTCGTCATGCCCTTCGGCAGAGTGCCTATTTTCTGTCTTGTAGCACTTTCTATACAAGGTTTATTTTTGAGTTCCGTTCGTTCTTTTTTCTATCCAAAAGGGGAGATAGTTTTTATATTCATCCTTTTGCTCTTCTCGGGTCCGTCTGCTTGTGTCCAAGGCGTTTTTTACCGCTATTTTCGAACGACCACTGACCAGCCGACTGTTTTTCTACTGTTTCGGGTGCTGTTTTTCTAGTTTGCTTTTGCTTCTTCCCGTGTATTCACTTGTTCACTCGCTTATTCTAACGAAAGGTGCCATTGTTTCTGTCATCTGGCGTTTTTGTGCTGACGGGTTCGGTTCTGTTATTTGCATTATTTTCGGCTTCCTTAAAATCTGGCACCTTTTTTTATGGAATCCATTCCCATTCGTCCACAGTAAGGAGGGCCGCTTGGTACTTGGTACGGCCCTCGAAGGGTGGATGGTATTCGGTTGATTGAAGTTTTTTTCCACACTATTCAACATTCACTTCACTGTTTTTAATTAAATTTTTTCAACATACCTACCATCGGGCAGACTTTGCAACGATTGACGTTTAATCGTTCCCTTTCGTTTTGTGCCTTCCAATTTGCAGTTGCACTTGCAGTTTGCAGAACTCTTGATTCCAATATTTGCTGGACGGAACGGATCAAATATGATTACTTTTGTTTTCCACATCTTTTAATCGTGGAATTCTTCTAATAAAAGAGGTGCTTTGTCAAAAAGGAGCCGGTTGTCGCTCACTACTCACTCATCCACGGTAGCTCGTGAATAATTAAGGGATATTCGCACCCCGACAGCAACTCCCCATCGACGCTGAAGGACCCTAAATACGGCACACGGACGCTAACAAGCCATTCGGGATGGATTACACACGGTAAGCGGTCACCGGCCGGTGGCAGTCGTCTTAACGCGCGCGGTATGCTGTCAATTTGATTTTATGCTTACGAAATGATTTTGGACCACCTGTCGGGTCGCAACAGGGTCCAAGGGGTCGCATCCCTTCTGCCCTGACTGCGGCTTTCATCTCTGTAAATCACGAAACGGATTAATCTCATTTTCGTACCGAGCAAATAAAAGAAATGCTTCATGAATTATTTACCGAGCGGCCGCCAGCGGCGACACGGTGGACGAAATGCAGGAGTGGCCTGCCCAAATTATGCTCCCACCGGTGTAGCCCAGCCCCCGCGGCAGACACGTTGGCCACGTTGAAACAGGTGTCAAGTGTCGGGAGGTCCGAGAAAAAACGGAACGGGGCCAACCCGGAGCCAAACGACTCCCGTCCAATCACGACAGCAGCGAACCGAAGGGCCACGGGACGGGCCACGAACCTTTTACGATGGTATGGTAATTTTCGAACCACTTTCTCATCCTCCGGCCCCGTTGGGTCGGTGGCGCTCGGCACTGATCGTCCTTCCCGGCGCACTGCGTGGCTCGTCCCTATAACGGGGCCACCCATTAATGTCCACGCTTCGGACGAATCCATTCTGGACTCTCGAGGGCACTCCACTCTCGGTAGGTCGGTAGCAAATACCGGATTCGGCCCGGACCTCCCCGGGCCGGTGGTCGATACGTGAAGTAATTGCAATAATTGCGCCACATTTCGGTGCATTAATGTTTATTTGCTCCCCGGCCGGCGGCGCACGGATTTCCGAAATGGGTACGGACGGCCACTCCGACAGTAATCGGAAAGTAAATCCCGATAATGGGTTTGTGTAATCAAAAGAATGGGAGATGCCTATCGGTTAGCCGAGCGAAATTGTTTACCTTCGCCGTAATGTGGTCTCTAGTGTGCTGGCTCCTTGCTGGTTATTGGGGCACAATTATGCAGTCATTCAACTCGTGCCACGTAAGACAACACCCTCCAGGCAAGGCCTATTTATTGCCAAAGTGTCTTGCAAATCAAATTGGTGTACCAAAACGAACCAATTCAAATGTTGAATTAATTGATACATTGCCAAATCATCACCGACATTGATACATGAAATCATCAATAAAACGGTATGCTAATGAAACAAGTATCTTAACTGCTGTTCCTAAGGGGTGTGGTTAAAATTAAATTAATAAAAAATTGAGGCAATGAGAACCGTTGAACCTCCGTGGGGCTTAAATCGCAAGCTACCATAAGCAGCTTAAATTCGCCTGCAGGGCTGCAACACGCCGCCGTACGCAAAAGTTTACTTCTTTCAGCGCTCCCTGCAGCGCACTGGCCGCACAACTTTCCGGTTTCCGAGACTCGACAACCCCTCCCCCCGCTTCCCCACGAGGCCTCTTTCTCTGCGCCATGGCTGATTACCTTCATGAAATATTAGTCCCACAGCCGTGCACCCGCCGAAACTACTCAATTATGTGCGCTCAGTTTCGGTTAGTTAGTGGCAAATGGGGTTTCGCTCTCCGTGCTGGTCAGCCCCGTTGGCCGTTGGCACCCTGACCGTCCCCATCAACCCACCACCCAGTGGCAAGTGTGGCCCACGCGCTGCGGTTTCGCCGGATCGGGGAGAGAAAATAATTCTTTAATTTTCCTATTACTTATTTATGCCGAAATTACGCTCCCCGTGCCGAGTGGCTGCGGTGCTATTGTGTTGGAAGTTCCTTTTTGGAAGTGCCGGCACCCGGGGGCCCTCACTTCCGGCAGCCTGCGAACGGTCCGCGGAAGGTACGCGGCTGGGCGCTTCCTTCCCAGGAACAACGAGACATTGTCCGCGGACAGCGGACACACAGTAACGGACTGCGAAAGAAAGAGGCAACCTCGGAGTTCTTGGCGGACGGAAATGCTCCATTTTTCCTTGTAAACGCGAAATGCTCCTTGGGCTTTCTAGTGGCCCCTCGGCTCGGGCGGAGGGCTCTTGGGCGATGAGTGGCACTTTCGGTTTGTGGCTGCTTCCGGGAAACAAATACTCCAGCTGGAGTGCGTGGGCTATTAGTGGGCATCAGGCCCGCAATTTTTCTCCGATTGGTCCGTTTGTTAAAATAATAACACAGCACTGTAATTGGAAAACAAACGGTGGAAAAATGGACTACATTCAATAGTAACTCAAACAGATCATTTGCCTTAACCTTTTTGGTTGACTTGCTGGACCTCAGAGAGTTACATGCTTGGGAAGACCATATGGTCAAGCTGGGCAAGGTGAATTGTTCTGTGAAAATTTCATAACAATTTTTCTTCCGACGCGTCAGGTCGATTTTTGGAGGACGAAACCCCTAAAGATGCTATCCCCTCTTTCGGTATTTGAAACGATTTATTGACAATTTTCAATTGATGATTCTTGATGAGGTGATAATTCTTGAGAGCCAGATTGACAATATGATGTTAAATATTTAACTAAACCAACAGGAGCCAATCAAGGAAGGATCAACTCTTCCATTACCTTCACTATGTTCGTTTTCTTATTCAATTAACATCGTTATATACAAAGTTATCAATAATCGATAAAATGGACCTATTCAAGTCAAGGTGGGAAGCAACCCAAACCACCTCCAAGTACCGTTGACTTGAGCTGTCTTACTCCTACAATCGATGTAGAAAGTTTCATGTGTGAATCGGAGAACGTGCTGAAGTCGCTGTCCCGAACCATAAACTAGAACAGTACCGTGATGAAACTTTTCTTATTGAAATTCTCCAAGCTCCAAGCACCAAAAAAAACACAATCGAAAGTAGTCGAAGACACTCCCCATCCATCGAAATCCTGCTGCCGCCGGTACAAAAATAACAGATTAACCCCTAAGCGCCTGTCGCACCCGAATGGAGTCAGAGTTGCGTCCCGTGTGAAAGTCTGCAAATGACAGGGTGTGCCGCGAACCGACCAAATGATCGAATCGTCCCGTTGGTCGATGTCTAATCAAAACTTTTACCCGGTGGACCGGTTATCCGCTTATCGGAAACCCGAACAGCTGGTCCGAGCCGAACTAACAAAATTCAATTAACGCACTTAACCAGGGCTGCGTACGTGGGTCGGAACAGTAGTTAGTGTTTCTCCCGAATCTGCTCGAATTTGGCTCTGTCTGAAAGGGCCGTCTGTGGGCCAAATTTCATTATCGAACTGCTTGCCAGTGGTCTTGGGACCCATTCACATTCATCAGGACTATCTGGTGCGAGATTGGACCGGGAATCGATCCGTGATAGATTGTGAGCCCCGTCCCGCGGTTAATCCTTCACCAGACCCGGGTCTAAGGATGTTCCTACCCGGTGAACCCACAGTCCGTGGATCAGCCCGTTGAGCGCGAAACATATTTAGGCTTTCAGTGGGACAACCGGGGCCCTTTCATGGTGGCTCGAATTTCAATTTAAAAAATATGTTCATCCAAGTAATGCGCGCCCGAGAGGCCGAAGTAACAGGACCCTCGCTGCCAGCTTATGGTTTATTTACAAACGAACCAAATTCCCAACACGGCAACGGAAGGATCGGCGGACGTTCGGTTTCGGGTGGGTCCTTGTCACTCGACAGTAGGCGACAGAAAAACCTATTTTCACCAACTTTCATCACCATTTCAACCGAAACGGCGCCGTTCGGGTGGTCCACTCGGTTCGTAGGGTCGTGGAAATTCGTGGGAAAACGAAGCGGTTCCAGCACACGCGTTATGATTCGCTTCCGCAATCTGATGTCATCTTTTATTCAGACTCTCATCTGGGGGTGGGTGTTGCAAACGACACCGCCAAACGCACGTGGTGGTGGCGGCAGCGGAATCGAAAAGCCCACAGTGAAGCCACACAAGCTTTCAATCACCAACGGGGTGGACATTCCGGGCCCGGTGACGGTTCGTATCTGTCACTTGTAGCTGCGAAGCCGGCTCGGAACGATGCATGACCCACCCGGGGCCGTGTGGAGGAGAATTTCCCCCCAGTTTTCCTTCCCTGGCCGGATTCGTAGCTTCGTGGCACCGTGTGGTCAGAAGGAAAACTTTCAAAGCCAACGGATCCGGAGTCCGGCTTTCTGTCGCTTTTTTATGGTTGCTTCCAAGAAAATGCGTCTCGTGGGAAAATACCACAAAAGAGACAGGAGCGAGAGAGAGAATGAGAGAGCAGAAGAGAGGAAACGGACAAGCAAGGGACGTGTGGAGTAAACAAGTAAACACTGGCGCCGGAGGCCCTAGACGACGACGGACGTCGGTTGTTTGCCTCGGTTTGAAGAAGCTTCGGCCTCCGGGGAGCGGCGGAAGGTCGAGCCTTGCGGTCGGGCAGTCGAGTGTTGATGGGGATCATATTTACATACCAGCGCAGGACACGTCTTCACAGGACGTGGCAAGTCTTCCTTCGGCGAAAAAACACGCGTCCGGGCGCACGACGAAGAATGCTGCTAAATCTGATTATTCAAATGACACTGACACGATGCTGTCTGTTGGCTCGGATCCATATCCATCTTGTCTGCCGGCCGCACCCTCTCTCTTCCCGGCCTAAGCTGGCTACTTAGTGCCGGGGGCCTCCTGCGATCGTCTTCTACGGGGTTAGCTGGCACCGTGGGAAGCGGAACGAGTGCAACACCAAATCGTAAATTCTGATTTACCGATGACAGCATCCATCAGGGGGTAGGTGTCACCAGTGGGTCGTGTGTGCGGAGTCGGGACGATCCGATACACACCTGCGGGCGACAAGAACCCCCCAACATCATAAGATGTTTGGGGATATTTTTTTCAACCCTCCGCCAGTGGCGTTTGGTGGCTTGAAACCTCAAAATAAGATTTATCATACACCCGAACCGGCGAACCCTCGTGGAGCTCAACCATTTTGGACGGTGATGGGGTGAGAAAATAGAAAAATTGCTACCCACGCTGGAACCGAACCGGCGACGACCGCGTGAAAGATGAGATAAATTACATTTAATCCCCTTCGGTAGCATCGGCACTATCTTGGCAAAGCAACCAGCGAGCGCTGAGTGATGCTGCCGATGACAGCACCCAACCCGACCTACTAGGACTGTTCGGCTGTCAGCGGCGCCGAGGAGATGCCGTTCCGGGTACGACACCGAAGACGGGATAAATTCCATCCGTTCCGTGTGCACAAATCGCAAATGCATTTTGCGTGTGCGTGCATGTGTGTGTTTGGTGCGCATTAGCATAAATTGAACCCCTGGCCCGGCGACTGGCTGCTGCCGTTGACGGGCCGTGGTGGTAAAATCTTTTTGCCTTTCTTCTGCCAATCAGTATTCGGTGTCGCCATTTTCGGTTAATGCGATCGCACCGCGCTGTGCATAATCGACTACAATCTGCATCGGTTTTCCATTTAAATGATAAACTCACAGCCGTGCGCAAGGATCATTTGAATTTGAAAAATTGAGGAAAACCGAGGTGGGGGTTATGTTATTTTTACCGTTTAACGGTTTTTTTTCTTCTTCAACTAACCAGGTCGTGTAGCCAAAGGGTGCGGCTCGTGCGACGGAAATGCTTATCCATTCAATCGTAACTATGAAAGCGCGTGGCTCGTGAAGGCAAAAAAGAAGCATTAAAAAAAAGGTTCACACAAATCAAATGTATGCGAAAAAAGTGAAACGAAACAGAAACGCCAACCGCCAACCGGTTCAGAGCACAGTGTCAACACATGTTCCCCGGTCCGAGAATGGTCCACTTGGTGCCGCGTCGATTGTTTATTAGTTTTCGATTCGATGCACTCTGTACCGCAGCTTATACATATATAGCCGGCCGGGTGCATCGGGTCAGAGGAAAAAATAGAATAACCGGCTGAACCGTTGTAAATCCACCGGCACAATCGCCGGGGTTGTAATTCAATCGATTTTATCTCTTTACGACCCGGTGCTGGTTAGGGGGAGTCGTTGGAAACATATAACTAATGCACGGTGGTCAATGGAAAAGAAAAACGAAGCCCCCCGGTTAAGGGCTCAACATGATAACGCAGTGTACGCTGGCCGGCTTTTCGCTCATGGATTGTGAACCCGAACCATGCTGGACACCGTTAATTGACTCGTTCCGACACTGGATTCCCGCATCGATTTGTTGGCTGTGATCGGGGTGAAAAAAATCGGGACCAAATAAACGCACCGATCGGGTGCGCCATCAGCAAGATAATCGCTCCGCTCGGCATCATATTCGCGGCGGCCCAAGGGCCAAACCATTAACATGCAAACGGTACCTTTTAATTACGCCGATTACGAGGTGGATTAACAGTTTACAAACGGCTCGCCATCGCGGCTAATGGACGCAAAAGTAATACAGTGGCAAAGTGTAACCAAAGCATCCTGCCGATGCCCGTCAACCCGCCATTAATCATCGGCCGCCGTCCGAGTGTCGAGGATGCTCTCACTGAGCACTGACCGGGCCGGATCGGCATCGAGGCGGAATACGGAAAATTTGTATTTATTTATCGTGCTCGACAATTTTCCAACGCCCACCGGACCAGGTCCGCTGACCTGGCCACCTTTGAAACGCGCCCTTGTTTATATTCAATTTGAGAGCTGAATTAAAGCAGACTGCAATTAGTGCAGCGAGAGCGCGCCTGTAGCCCGGCCGGGAGCCACCGGATGGTAGGTTGGGCAGGGATCGCGTATGGATCATGTTAAATTGACTCGATGTTTGCGATGCGATGATGCCGCCGCTGCGGGTGCCTCTGACTTTCGGGGAGCTGAAACTCAATCTGTGTACCGATGTGCTTGTGCGTGAGTGCAGCTGGGCAGCTCCCGATGGGAAACGTGATAACGAGCCGTGGGTGGGGCTTCCACCCCGACGGGAACGGAGCTTTGGGATGATTTTGAGCAAACCCACGAAAGGAACCCCTTCAACTAGATGCAGCTTGCAGTCGCTTGCGCTTGAAAGGCAACCACCAGCGGCTCGCTGGTTATAGGGCATATCTAACCATCCACAAACGAGTGCGCGAATGAAGTCCAGTCTTCGTTAATTAATTCGTTTGCCGGTTTCGGTGTACATTTCAGATCAATATATATGTTTTTTTGCGGCAAACATCAAGCTCACATCGAGGGTGGACCTCGCTCTTCGAAAGTGGTTGAAAAACGTTTCAAACGGCTCTCGAAGCTCCGTGAACTGCATCATGCCACGCACACCGGAAAAGTAAAAACTATATAAAAAGAACAAAAAAACGAAATATTACGCTTTGGATTGAAAAATCGCAAATAATTCCAGCGTTCAGTGTGCGCACCCACCAGAAAATCGATGCTGACCGCGGGTGAATATGTGAAAAGTGAAGTGACCCCCGTGAAGGGCCGTGTGTAAATAATTAAAACCGATAAATGACAATTTGAAAATAATTACGGCCCCGGCTACCGCGAGGTAGGTCGCCAGGTCTGGCAGGGCTTCGTCGAGGGAGACGCGGACACTCGACAACGGTTGGTGGGGCGAGGAGGTGAACGTGCTATCAAAATGCAATGATAAAAATTACGCCCATTTGTGCGGCTCACTACACACATTAAAACATTAATCAAGCTCGCGGGCCAACGCCACTCCACGAGCCCTTTGATGCCCCACCCTGTGGCCCCGGCACCCGGTGGTGTGTGGCCAATTATGTTGGGCTGAAAAGATTATGCTCCCTAACGACTCTCGCCGACTCCCCCGGTCCGATCATTTCCGTGTTCCGGTTTGTTCCGGCGAGACATTCGAACAAAAAACTCCAGTACGAGCCAATTGAATGGGTCTGGCGCTAGGGGGTCATCGAATGACACCCGAGCGATGCGTTGAAGGGCACCTGTTTCAATGCACTCTCGAATGTCCTTTTGCAGTCTGTAGGGCTGGGCTCTACACGAAGTGCGCTCAAAGAGACCGGCGGCTCGGTACTAAATCGGATTAAAGGCGTCCAAAGGCCGCTCGTCGAAACAAGCAGCAATCGACGAGTGGAAACTAGTGATTGAAAACGGGTGTCCGTGTTTGTGCGGTGGGCTGGGTCAAAGCAACCGGTGTCGTGCAACCAAGGATGTGTGCCACGCCAGAGAGTGGATTCGAACAGTCAACAAAGAAGGCACTGCTCGTGCAGCGAAACGGTAGCGCGAAAGTGAAAACATAAAGCCCACAAGGCTCAAAGGACGAAGTGTCCCAGTTGTCGGAAGCGGAACCAACAGTTTTAAAGCCACAGCAACGCCCGACCGTCAACCGAGTGCAAGCGGAAAAGCCCGACCCAGTCCGATGCTGGTGGCAGAAAAAATGGATTCCCCGAAGGTACGGTGGTCGCTGACCGGTCCGAGATCTACGGCCGTACTCAGCGGCTTCGGCGTACTGCTGCTGCTGCTGCCAGGTAGGTGAACCATTCCGGCTTTCCTTGATTATCTTCGTTTGCCGAAGGATTAATTACAGCTACTGAAGTAACCTTTTCCGAGTTTGGCCGTGGCGTTTGTTCTCGAACCGAACCGTTTCTCGTCGCGATTTCGTAATTAGTCACCATCTCGCGTGCCTTTTTTTCATCATTCATTCCACGTCGGGGTGGTTTCCGTTTTATGTTTCGAACTTCGAACTCAAATTGCCGGTCTATATAAAGCTCAAGCTGTTCGGGCAGGCTAGGGTTACGAGAATTTTGTGAAACGAAAAAAAACAATTCCAGCTCGCGATGCTCAGGACCATATCCTTTGCTGTCCGAATCGCCAGACGTAGAAGATGCTGGCCGCACGATCAGGTACACCCATCCACGGTGAACCAATAGAAGCATCATAAAACTGTAATCTGCACTCATTGGCACCGGAACGATGCGGTGCGTTCGATTTGTAAATAAGCAGACCCTTGGCTTTATCTCCAGCGACCGACCCTAGCAGGACCATCGCAGGGCCAAGACAACGCTTTGCATGCCGATGCTGACGATGAAGCCACACAAAAAGCTGGCTCGGATTGTGTGCTGTGCGAACCCGAGACATTCAAACGGGTGGTTGCGGTCAGCTCCTTGCCTGGCCGCCACCGGCGAGACGGATGACCGAAAGGATAACAACGATAAGACACTTTGTACCCTGTGAGCGCTCGGAGGACGAGCGGGGCCCATCGGTTCTAGGGATGGCTCACCGACATCACGCTGATGAAGTCCTTCGATGAGCGGCAAACTCTTGCATTACAACTCCGCCCTGGGGCCGGTGCTTCGCTTCCGAACGGTCTGGTTCCGCTTGGGGCTGGTCAGACGGAGCGAATCATCAGCACAGGATGGACGGTGAAGGATTGTAGACCGAGCGGAAACTCTTCCACCGACCGGCGCCCCTAAGGTAGCAGCTTCTTCGCTGCTCCTGCCACTCCCGTTGGTTGGGCAAAGCCAATTCGTTGTGTAAATCAAATGTAAAATTTTCAAAACGATTCTGTTTTGCTGTCTGGTGAAGTTTTATTTACACGGCCGACGGGCGGGCAACCGGTGGGTCGGGAGGAAAATCCGTTCGGGCCGGGAAAGTTGCTGTGCAAATAGTAGCGGACCGAATCGATCTGGGCCGCCACGTCTTAGCTCGGGCAAATCATTGGTAAATCAAAAGCAAATCGGAAACAATTCTCTTTCGTCCCTTGAGCGGGGATAAGTCACTAGGGGGATTTGAGTGGATTGAATTGTGTTTGTGTTTCGCAGGCCCTCGACCAAAAGTGACATCGCATCGTAATGGCTTTTGAAGCGTTGCCAGTGGGCCGCGGTGAAACCGAGCCACAGGATATTTGGCAGAAATGATGGTATTTCGAACACTACAGCCAAAGCGTATTATTGGCCAATTAAGATCGATAAGTTAATCAGGCAAGAGTCGGGCCCTCGGGACGCTAGGCGACACCTTCAGTGGGGTCTTAAGTCTGCTCCCCAAAATGAGAAGGGTGTGATTTTGAATTTGAATCATTTTTCCGTGAGTTTCGCTCAGTAAGCGGATGAAAACCGTTCCATTACGGTCCACCGAAATGTCGGTGCCGTAATATCGCCAGCAAGGTGAAGCGAAAATTTTGTGGAAACTCTCGCCTTCACGGTGAATGAGTGACACTTTAAGGTATCCTTTTCCCGGAAGGAAGGACCATGCGCCATAATGGGCTTAATTTTAATCACAAGACGTCATCGACCGACCGGACGCTTAAAGCCAGCCCACAGCGCTACCCGAACCCGGATGTCCTTCCCGGGGCCCGGGTTCCGGCTGAAAGGCGTCAGTTTCCACCACGGCCGGGCCACATCCAAGCCGGATGAAGTTTTCCGCCAAACACAAACGAATCGGAAAATTAAACCACCTCGCCACTCGGCTCGACGGCGTAGAACGGAACTGTTGCTCACACTCCTGGCGGCCACCACATACGTGGCTCCATGTGTGTGATTGAAGTTTGAAACTTTGTTTCGAAAGCCTCCAGGTTCGGAGCCACACTCATGGGCGCTACCGTCGGCACCTCGCGTCATGAAGATTTTGCTGGCAACTTTTCCGAAACAATAACCTCACCGAGCGAGAGAGAGAGAGCGAGATAGAGAGGGCGCAAAGTCGAACCTGAAACTCGGGTCGTTTGCTTTGTGGTTTCGCCCCATCCCGGGGCCCGCAAAGCCTCCGGTACAGCTCTGGCCGTGTTAGGTGAAGTGTGAAAATGTGGATGCCATTTTGGGGACGTTCGGCTCTTGTGGGAAATGCAGATGCAGATGCACCCGGTTCGGCCACGTCCCTTCAGGGAACAGGCGAAATGCATCTAAACGAGTCTAATAAAATGGAAAGTTACGACCCGGTCCGGGACCGGTCGGAGGGCCGCAAAACCCGGGGCTTATGTTGCCGACGAAATTGGGACAAACATTTGCGGTGACGGCATTGACAGTGGCGCACCGAGCATACCTTGGAGGACGAACGACAAGGTGTCGTTGTTGGCACACTCTAAGTGATCCTTCCGTTCACCCGTAAACCCAGGAACCAGGAAGCGGTGCGCTGTGATGTGGGCTTCTGTGATGGAATTTAGCCTAGGGGGCATTATGTTGACACCTTCCCAAGGAATGCAGCACCCTCGCTGCGAGCATTGAAGGCTTCAGAGCGAAAGGGGGAACTAACAGCATCGGCATGAGAGGCCCGCTGGACTTTGTAAAGGTCGCTTGCCCTCTTCGACGGGCCCCCTTATGTGAGGGCTCGTTGCTCGGTGAATCCTTAACGTACTGTAAAAATCTCACACTCACTCAACGCCGACGCCACGCGAACCGCCAATCAATCTGCCCGCAACCCAACACGGTCGGCCTGGGGCTGGCAAGGTAAGGTGTGCGAAAAAGGTGCTAAACACGTTTGGCGTCGAGCATTTTTGGCCCAAAAACGAAAACATGGGGCACCGGCGACAGTTTCCGGCAGGCAGAAAATGTGTCCCCAAGCCCAAGAATGCGACCTGTTTTTGCCCGAGTCCCGAGTGTCCTTTTCACGGTGAATCACTTTCCCGAGAATGCGACAGGAGCTCCGGTTTCCCGAGTCCGGCCTCCGCTGTCCGTAACGAGCCGCGTGGGCTGTGGCTTATGAATTATGGACACTTCGGACTGGACGCTCCATTCCTGGACCTTGTCACACCGACTCCATCGGCCCAGGCAGTCCGCAGGAAACGGAACACTCGGAGCTCATGAAGGACACTTTGCCTTCCGAGCGGTCTCTGGCAGTTACATGAATTAAATCTTGTATCATGAGCTCGGGGATCGGGGCACGGACGAAGGTCAATTGTAACTTATTTGTTTACATCTCTTAAAGACAGTGCAAACAACCAAAAACACCAGCCGCCCGGCCGAAGTAATGGAACTTGCCGCCCCTATTGTCGCTCGTCGTCGGAAAATTGGAACCGCCGGAAAAGATCTTCATTATTTTTCTATTGTTTTGGTTCGCCACGCGCCACGTGTTAGTATGGCCCGGACCCCGGTGGCGACTAATTACGCCATAAAAACACATGTCCCGAGGGCGTACAGCGGCGGAATGATTGCTCCACGCGCGTAACGATTATGTTCCCGCGAACCGGAACGACCGACGTTGGCCAAGACGTTTACCCGGTGGGTGACCTCCGGGGGCCGGTGAAGTTAACAGTCGGGTCGGGCCCTTCTTGAAGAAGTGTTTAGGGCAACAAGGGCCGACGAAGCAATGTTCTTTGCACTCTCGAGGGATACGGATTGTTGCCATTTTTAGCGCAACCCCGAGGGCTGCTCTTGATTAGAAAAAACGAAAACGTAGGCGAGACGGAATTGAGTGGGACTTGAATTTGCTGTACTATTTAAAGATATTTAACAATTTTGGACAATTTTTTTTCGTTAACAAATGGCATTAGGCAATCATTTCAGAGTTACAATAAATATAATCCATTGCCTGGCAAGTTATCAAAATTAGTAAAATTATCCTGCATCGTTACTTTTGAGCCACACTGTATCCGGGAAGTTTTCCAAGACCCACGACGCAGCCGAAAGGGACGGGACAATCAAAGGCCAACCCAGCGGCCCCTTCACTCCTCACACTCACGCACACACAGCCACATTAAACGCGTCGTCGCCATATTGTCTCAGACACTTGGCTTAAGCGCCATCGATGCGGTCTGTCGCGCCCGTTGTTCGTGATTTTTGTCATAAACATAAAATTTTATGGCAACCCCAAACGAACCGCGGGTCACCGTGGCGGACGGGTCAAGAGGAAATAGCCACACAAACCGCACACATACATACGCTCGGCACACGTGTGAGGGCCCGATCCGGAAAGGGGACCAAAATCTTGGCCCTTCGCAAATCACCTCTCGGCACCTTTCGCGATCGTTCCGTTGAGTGGTTTAATTTCGAGGCCGAGGATTAAAAGGATGGGAGGATGTGACCGCACACCACCGGACCTGGATCCGTGTGCGTGCTGCGATCCTTTTTTTGCTGGGTACAAATTTTCCCTCAATCACCGCGTGGAAAGTGCGTGGTGAAAATTAAACAATGTAGCCGCCCGTCCGGAGAAGTTGAAATTCTTCGTCGAATCGACTCGCTGCCGTGGTTTTCCATGGGCTTTTCCCTCTTGACCCCCTGATCCGGGCCCCACGTTCGGCGGCATGTCCGTTTTTATTATTATCCCATTTTCATCCGCACCATCCTTTTTGGGGCGAGAGAATTTTTATTATCTTCATTCCCGGGTGGGAAAACAAAAAAAAAATAACATGGGAAGGCACCCGGAGACTTCGGGGTGGCTATTTTTAATTAAATTTTCACTGTTCCAAACAGCGCCTCCGGCGGTCGCGGATGGCCGGGCTGCCAGGATGCAGGAGTGCACGTGCGCGGGGGAGCTCGTGTAAAGAGATGCAACATGCTCCGAGTGACGGCGTCGGGAAATTTCTTCGCACGCCAGTGGCTGCGGTCGGAAAATGAACTATGCAGCGAGAGGCTTTTCTTTATGCTCCGCGATGCAGCGGAACGCGGCGAAGCTTGCGTTGTAGCTGCCGCAGACGGAATAATTATTTTCTAAAGGACCTCTCCTAAGATAACTTGTTACCATATGACAGCACGATCTTTTACTACGTGGATTGATATGTAATGCGGTAACCAAATACTATTTTGTATCACTCAAAGATAGCAGAGACTCATACCAAACCAAACATAAGGCAAGAAACTTTCTACATAAAACACAGAAGCAATAACACCGACAGTCGACTCTCTGACTCTGAGAGCTGAGACCTTCGACCCGAGCCAGATCTGGTCGACGTCTATGGAAATCATAAGACGGGTGATCTCGACAGTATTTTGTACTGGAACACAATTGATTGAGCATCGAGCTGATGATTTCTAAAAGGGAATGTTTTGTCAACCAAATATCATGCCAAAAAGCTGTTATCATATCAGCTTCTTATCACTAGTTCTTAACCAAAAGAAAATAAGAATAGATCCGCACTGTGAAGGAGATTTCGAAACAAGCTGCTAAAGCTCGCAGCTAAGCACTCCGACTAACGGTTTACCCAGTGCCCCATCAGGGATGCGTTTGATCCTGACCAAATAACGGATCGGCCACCGGCTCACCAGTGTCGCTGTCAACCCGTCAGACCGGCGCAAGATGAAGTTCTAATTGGTTTAACAGCTGGCCGGAGAGCTACGTTTACGCCACAGTCAAAGCATCTAGCGACCGACGAGCACCAGACAGCATGAACTCGAAACATCCGGTTTTAAGAAGCTTATAACGGGGGGCCGGAGTGGGCAAAAAAGAATCCCATTAACAATAATGAAAACCATCCTCCGGGAAATGTAGTGCCGACGACGCCCCAGATGAAGCGTCGTCGGCGCGTCCACGACAAGCGAGTCCTGATGGGGGCGGAAGTCACGCCCACAGGACCCCGAGTGGAATGTCTCGCTTAAAAACCTGCCTAGATTTGTGCGAACCCCAAGAGAAACAGAGAGAGAGAGAGAGAGAGAGAGAGAGAGAGAGAGAGAGAGAGAGAGAGAGAGAAAGAAGGAAATCCCGGGTCCAGGTAAATGTCTGCGATGATCGGCGCCACCGTCGGCCGGTGGTTTTTGCTGGAAAAGCATAAAGTTGTTTAGGTTAATACTCCCACTGCACTTACCTTGGATTTTATGAGCTTCCCGTTCCGGCGAGCGAAAGGCCGAACGACGGACAACTTTTGCCGAGGCAGTTCGCCCCCTTTTCTGGATGCACTTGCGCCGCGCCGGAGTCGGAGCGATTGATGCAGTAATTCACAACTTTGCCATTTATGCGAGTGCTGTAATGGACCCGCCGCTTTCCACTGGCCCGAGATTGGAATGGACAAGTGCGACCTCAACTCCGGTACCGTCTGATGTCTTATCAATGCCAAACGGTGATGTTGTTTCAGTGGAAAGCTGTGAGGTAGCAGCTGCTGCCACTGCTCCTATCGGAGTGGGGACTTTGGGGACTTTTCCTCTCTCGCTGGAACTGGTTGCCGCCTTTTCACAGACCCAACTGCCGGGCCTGTACCGTGTGCCAAGTTGCGGAATGATTCGAAAAATAGCCCCGAAGAGCAATTTGTATTATAATCACACCGCTAACTACATCCGGCGGCGGCGACGGCAGCCCCTTCTCATCTGGCGGTCGCCCGGGTAACCGTTTCCTGTGCTCCGCCAGACGCAAACCGCCGGCACCGACGTTGTCAGCGATGCGCGAACGAGCCACGACTCATCCGCCACTCAGCGACCGATTTCAGCGACAGGCTCCGAGAGCCACTTTGAATTATTTCCAAACTAAAGCAAACCGACGGTTAGCGGGTGGCGGTGGGAACTGGAGGGCGCCTCCCCCACCGCTCAGCCCACACTCATTCAGGGTCGGATTGTTTTGATGCCAGTCGCCCGGGAACCCGGCCGGGTGAGAGAAGGTGAGAATGACAGCGGTTTAGCCGGGCAAATGAAAATGCAGCAGGATTAAAAGAGTGCAACAGGCGACGGGGAAAATGATTTTCCGAGTGCCTTGCGACAGAACGCAAGACAGACTCTCCCCCGGCGCGAGAGGGGCCATTTTTCCGGGCGAGGCCACCGGTCGGACTGACTCCCTGGCAACCTGGAGCAGCATCCCAGGCCGGACGCTCTGCCCGGAGGCCCCACAACAGACAAGTCGTGACAAATGGACGAGCAAATAACAGCAAGCGATCCAAGCTGTGCGCAAGGGCCAAGTTTAATTTGTCGTACATCACTTGACAACGGTAATTGTGGGCTTTCGGTGCTTCTTTCGAAACCGATGCCCGCTCCGGGGGCCGATGCTATTTATGAGGCAATTAATAGTCGTCCTCGCTGGCGGTAGAATGGAAACACGGAAGAAACACAGCAGCAACGGGCAGCCAATGAATGTCTGGAATGTTCGCTATTTCGTCACTAGATTAAGGTCTAAGTGATTACTCCACTGTTGTGAGCGTAAAAAGCACAATGCATTTCGAGAGTTTGGTGAGGTTTATCCGCCCCTTGAACTAAGAAGCACCTTACTCGTAAAGCCTGAAGGATTACTGGTGCCAGTTGCGCTCGGTTGCCATTCACCTGGCACGGACTTTACTGTACACGGTTTTTATTTACGTTACTCAAAACCCAGACTTTTCTTATCGACAATCCTGCTCTAAAAAGCCCGAGCTCGGGAAGAATGCGGTTCGAGAAGGGGGTGTCCGTTTCCTTACTCCACACGACCGGTCCATCCGGTTTCTGCCGGACCGGAAGCGGAAATGAAAACGCCCGTGTTTTGTTATGAATTATTGCACTCGCCAGTTGGTGTTTCGGTTTTCAGTTCGGAACAATTTTAATAATTACGATAAATCATCGGTCGCGCGGCCCAACATCGGGCAGCAACAATGGAACCGAGCAGCATGCAGACAAAAAACCGACGCACATAGAAAAACCCAAATGACCCGCAAATGGCCCGTTGGAAATGTTTGCAAATTCCCGACAGCCGGGCACCCGGGTGGGGCACAAAATAGTTCTAGGGCCAGAGAATAGACTCGAAGAGCTCGAATAAAATAAATAAAACACTTGCGAGCAAAGAATCCTGGAACTGTCCTGCCACGGCAAATGAAAGGACTGCAAAATGCCGCGGCAAAAGTTTGCTCGGAATTCCGTGCCACTCGGATTCCAGCTTCGCGCGCAAAGTTGCAACGCCAAGGCGGTGGACATTTCGACAAAAAGGACACGCCGTACCGTAGCAGGAACGAGGAAGCGACGCCCGGAGCAAGTTTAATATTTTTCATCCCCCAGAAATTACGAATTGGTGTTGCATTAATAGTGAAGATTTGTTGTGCCTCCGGTAGCCTTGGGTAATCTCCTCCGGGTGGCTCAATCAAGCCAAGGGACGTAATTGTCGCCGTAGCTACACGGGACGAGCGATCAGAAGGCGAGCTTTCGTGCTTGTAGTTATTTGCGCCGAGGACGAGGAGAACGCGAGGTCCCTCGCACTGTAATCGTCTTTCAACGTTGGCTGCCAACGACAACTAGCCTTTTCGTTTTTGAACCTCACTCATCGTCCACAGCGCGGCTTGTGGAGCCCGTTCCCTGCACACGGTGGTAGTTTGACGTCGCGTTAGGTCCTCACGGTGCGACTAGCACTTCGAGGTCTGCATCGTGGCCCCCTGGGGGGAGTCCTTGGCGTGGTTCCACCGTTCTTCGTTGCATAGTGGTTGCGCTTGTTTTTTAATTAAAATAATATTCTAATTAGATTTTTTTTACCCAGCCACGTCGCTCGCTGACGTGGTTGTCGAAACTTTGACTTAAGTGCACTATGTTGCCAGTGGAGGACAAAATCGGAAACAATTTTCATGTGGCGCCCAGTTTTAATCATGAAGCGGAAACTCTTTTCCAACAAACACATAGCACTACATATGCGCCTTGCGTGCGTGTTGATGGTTGCAAACAAATAATTCGGAGCATTTTTGATTCACCAACACACTCTCCACAACATCTTGAGATACAAAATGCAATTTCTTATTGGAGGAGCACAACTTTGGCGTTATGAAAAGTGAACGAACAAATTGAAAATGAGCAATAATTAAACGCCCGGAGCGTGTAACTAGCGGCCCATTAGTATTCCGTGAATCTGTGAAGCGAAAATTGTTTCATTAATTTTTCCGTTCCCCACCCGTCGTCCGTCACCGTCGTGAAGCCATCGGACGAAAGAATTAAGGATACGAAATGGGTTCCAGCCACGGAATCGTAGCCGTTTTCCCGAGTGCGCGCTATGTTTGTGCAGTCGACATTTCCTTCTGTTTTCCTACGACGAAACCAACGACCCGAAACCCGAAATGGCACAAGATGGTGTGAAACCGTAACAGAAACAGGGCCGGGTAGTGGCAGTCCTGGCGCTGGCGACGATGACGGGAAGCATAATTAAAAGTGGTGCTGCACGCGGCCACGACCGCGTGACACACGATAAATCTTTGTTCGTGTTCGTGCCGACAGCATGTTAGTGTTTCACACGAAATCGGTTACACATCGCCAATGGTTTCACCAGTTGTTCGGAGCGCCACTGTTTGGCGTGTGAACACATTTCGAGTGAAACCCGTTTTTTTTTGGCTCTCACGTTTGTGCTTTTTAATTATATGTTGATGATTGCCATCATCGAGGAGCTTCATTCGGACGATTGAATCACCAACATTTCCGTTTGATGGTGGTGATGTAACGAGCCCACAGTGATCAACTCCCTGCCAGCCAGGCAAACTCCTTGGAAGCCTCTAAATGGCCCGGGAGTTTAGTCGATGAGTTGCCTAAAAATAAAATCCTTTGAAAGATGATTCAATTCCGTCCAACACCAACCGAAGAAGCTTAGGATTTTCGGTGCTGGTTTAGCTGCCCGGCCCAGTCGTCTTGTCGGTCGGTCTGGCTGCCGAAAGTGCGCTCACGTTTGAGCAGTGCTCGAGCCGACAATCGGCACGTGCTCGACAACGGCGAGCCTCAGCTTACGCCAACCAAAGCCAAAGCCGAAGCTGATGATATTTAACCGACGCCAAGAGGCCCATTTTCGCCCCGTAATGGTGACGGTGGCGTTTCGGAAGTAATCGACGGTCTCAATCGTTCGTTAAGTTAACGTCTTCATTCGTCGTCCACCTTTTTCCCCCGGTCGGCAAGATTTAGGACATTGTTCGGCGACGGTTCGACGGAATCGGCGATGGTTATCGGCGGCGAGCCCTCGGAAATAAGAAGAAAAACGAAAAGGAATGTCCAAATCTGGCTCTCTGGGAGCTCGCCTTAACCGGAACTACCAGGGTAACTCCCACCGGCCGTACCGCCACCAAACCGAATGCTCAATCAGTCCGTGTTTATTGCTTTGATGAAATATGAATAAATCTCGTTATACACTTTGGATAAATCAATCAATTCGCCCCCGTTGCCAACGCAGGGAATCAGGAGTCGTTAAGAACCACACTCTCCTTCACCTTCGGGGAAGGGCCGATGGGCCGGAAGGAAGGACACCAGAAAAAGGCAAGTCACAGCAGCCGACACAAAGGACCCGCCTTCCGTACGGAGAATTCCGTACACGATGATACGAACGCTCATGTTCGGGACTTCCCGTAGGTGGTGGGATTTTTTCTTACCACAGAGATTACTGAATCGAGTGAGAGTGAGAGGAGAGAATGAGAAAGCCGGAGAAGGGCCGCTCTTCCGAAATGATTCATTTGCTCGGCCGCACGGTATTTACATAAATATTCAATAAAAGGAATTTGCCACTCTCCAACGGAGAGAGAGCGCTACGTGAAGATGATTCTTTGGTGGGCGAACCGGAAGATCCTGCGGGTGTTGGTGCGAAGTCGAAGCGAAGCAGGATAACAACTCGCCACCCCCCGGGAGAACTACGCGGCACCGGCGAACGTTGACTGCATCCGGTATCGAAATGAAGAATGTATGCCCGAGCCAGGGGCTTAATGCATACGTTAATGGTATCAACAGTCAGGCCAGCGCTGCAGAGTGCCACACTTGCACTTGGGTGGAGCTACCTTTCCACCAGACAATGGCTGATGGTGTGCCGTGTGCCCGGTCAGCTAAGCAAAGAGTTGGTCAAAATTGTGCTCTCTTAGAGGGTAAGAAGAATGTAAGCATGTAGAAAAGGATTTACATTCAGCATACCTTGATTAAGGCGAAAGCGATCCTTGCATATTGTTCAACATTTATCATCACCCTATAGTGATTTTATTTAGACCCTTATACTCGGACTAGGAAAAGAGTTGATATTTTATGTTAATTTAAGTTTCTTACAGAAATATTATTTACATGATGATCATCCTTATTTAGTGGGTGATCATCATCATAAAATTTATCAAAACCGTTACTTCAGTAACCTGAAAAATATCTTCACAATGATGGCTAGAGAGGATGAATACTCAAACCATAGACTAACTGCATTTTAGATTCATTTGTCCGGTAGTTCTGATAGACATGATTGATATTTTACCAACACTTCGTTATAGTGATCGTTCAGATCGAATTGTTTCGAGGACCAATCTTTGGTGTTAGCATTGTTTTTCGATCAATTTTAGTACACTTTCGCAAAACAAAAACAAGTCGGCAAATATGAAGCACAGTGCGAGGCGCGTTCGTTGCACTGTGCGCGATCGAAACTTCACTTTCGAAGTCGTTCAAAGAGCTCCAACGAACGCTCCGGCACCGTCGGTTTCCAGCGTCATACGGTAGTTGTTTATGTGGATAATTTATGCGCCGAGGGAACCTCTCGAGTAAGCACGAACCATGCCACCTCAAACCCGACCCCGCCGTGGCCCGCAGGTATCCTTGTGCATCTCCTTTCGCGCAAGAGGATCATGCCACAGCGGCAACGGTAGCAGTGCAACAGAAACCCTGGCCCGGGCGCGCCTGAAGAAGGAGGTGGCAACTTTCTTGAACTAACATGACGCCAACTAGCATGATGCTTTATCACCGCATAATGGTGGCGCCCGTGTCTAGGGCGGACTGTAATGAGGGGCACGGATAATGTGCACAACGAGCGCCAGGACGCCCATGAATATGCTTAAGCCGTACGCCGTGTGAGATGGCTTTCTCTTCCGCTCTCCCGTTCTCTCCTTCCCTCTCTCTCTCTCTCTCTCTCTCTCTCTCTCTCTCTCTCTCTGTCTCAAGTGTGCGGAACATTCGGTCGATTGCTCCTTTTTCTTTCGCCGCGCCAGCGAACGCCACTTTTTATGCTTTGTTTGGTCCTTTGGCCTGGCGACGACGCTGGCGTTCACATCGCATCGCATATGCAAGGCATGCCTACGAATGCTGAATTCATGATGCAGAAAATGATGCCACTGTGTGTGGGTGCGGCGGGTTGAGCGAGAAGGGATGGGGCGTCCCGAGGCCGTGGCCGGTGCATGGCCGAAGGACGAACCGCTGACGGAGCACATTTTTGCCTTCAGATCTCGGTCACAGACCTCGGTTGCAAATGTTGCTGCTTTTCGGTCCTGTCAAGTGCCTCCCGCTTCGATTTCGTTTCCCCCGACCCAGTCCGGAGGGTCCTTTGTGAGAAATGTTGCTTTATCTGCGTGTCCCGGCACCCTGCTCCACTTCTGGCTGTTCGGACGGAAGAAGGCAGATCTGGCAGCGGGGACTGTCTTCAAGAATCTCGGCCCTCGGTGCGGTTCACTTTTATTTTCTATTTGCCAGGGCGCAACTCCCCCCAGAACCCCGGAGACATCCTTCCCCCGCGGTGGCCGATTGCTACGCGATCCCGGGCGTTGATATGAATATTTCATTGCAACGGCAAAACGGAGGACGATCCGAAAAACGACTTTGAATAAAGCCGCCAAAGAAGCACAATTCCGTGCCACACTCCGGGGGCTTCCGGCTATCCTTTCCGGTTCCGGCTCGGCGCCGGCGCACACCACATTGTAAAAAAAAACCCGCAGTCAGTCACGTAACGATGATCGCGTGTATCGCCCGGAACCGCTCCGGATGGCGAAAGTCAAGGTTCACTTTCGAGCTCGAACTCTAGGAGCGGAGAACGATGGTTTGATGTTTAGATCGATGGAATTGGGCGAAATCGAAAACTCTGCAACGCGCGATGCATCGCCGAAGATCGCGATACTTTGAAGCCATGCTCTTCTTTACGCTGCGCTGTTTTTCCTTTGGACAAATTGCGATGAAACTTTGCAAAAACCCATCAGCGGAAAAGTTGAAATGAGTTGCACAGAGTGCTGATTGGTGCTGGAATTTAATATCAATCGCTTGCATCCCATTTGCTTGTATAGTTGGTTGCTTTTATGGCGGGCGAACCGTTGCCATCCGTTTGGCAGACGCTTCCCTTGAATGCTGATGTGTTTTTTGGCCGTTTGAAAATTCTGGCGTCTCCAACAAAAGTTATATTTTATAAACAGGAATGAAGAACATTTTCGACTTACAATAAGTCATTGTTTTCTGTTTAGTCACGTTCCAATGTGCCGATGATATCTATCATCAAATGATCTTCTTATAAAACATGTTTTTTATCGTTTTTTACTGTTTGGAATATAATTTATTGTCAGGCATGTGGCAGGCATTTAATATGTTAAATAGACTAATAGATGTTAATAGAAGAACAACTTTCTTACAAAAAATATAAGGAACTAGAGTTGAAGTAGACATTTGAGCAATGATAATTCCGAGAAACGGACCTTCGGAATATCCACAATCGAAAGTAAACGACACAAAAAAAGAAGGCTTACTTAAAGGTCTCATCGAAAACTCCGGCAATGTTCGCTTCAACACAAGCACCATGACCTACGGCACGGTTCAGGCTTTGGCTAAATCCTGGGGGCCCAAAAACAACGACCGAAATAGGGCTCAACGAATCGATGCCAATCGACTATCGGACGGCATTAATGAAACCTTCTTCGACTTTCCACAAATTCGCCCATCCGTTCGATCGGTTCGACTTCCTTATCGGATCCGGATCCTTCCGTTATCTTCCGGTCAATTTTGGTGGATTACATTCGAATTAGAAGCCCAAAACAGGCCAGGACACTGCTACTGGGCCGATCCAGCCACCGTGATGGTGATGCCGTGACAACACGTCGTCGTCCCGGGACGGTCGTTCGGTAGACCCATCCCAACCGGTGGTGGAAAATCAAATCAACGACCTAACAACCTTCTTCGCAACTCGAAGCCGCCCGGGCTTGTTGTCGATGCTGCGCTTGGGTGATTTCCCGGCGATGCCCCGTGTCTGTGCGCTATCTTTTTTTTCTTTCATCCCCTTTTGAAGGTTGCAACTGCACCGTGAATGTCCTGTCCCCGCTGTGGGAGGGTGCCACATGCTTCGGGTTTCGGCACAAATTAAGTTGTCCGTCCGTCCGTTCGTCGTCGTTCGTCCCGATCCGGGCAGCCTAATTGATAGTTTTTGCACCCTGGCTTCGGGCGGACCGACATCGGTGTGATGTGGCCCGAGCCCGACGGAAGACGGACGTGAAAAGGACGAACCATCGAGGACAGCCTGCTCGGGGTTTGCGGTCCGGTCTCGGTCCGGAGGACACCCCAAATTTATTTCCTTTCGATTCTATCAACACGATCGGCCTCGAATTGATATCCTGGCGCAGTGGGGTCGCGGTGAGAGAAAAAAGGACGTTCGCCATCCGCCGGGTCGGGTGCGCTCCTCGAGGGGTGAGAATTGTTTGGTTTGCTGTCGGTCCCGGTCGGTCCGGTCCGGTGCGAACCTTTCGGCCTGCGGTTGTTGAACTTCAATTGATGGTTGTTGATTTTGTTGATCCCAGGAAAGCACTTCCAGGGGGCGCGTAAGGTGCTGACCATCTTCGGTCCCCTCAACCCTCACGGCCCCGTATCATGGGTCGCCATCGTTTGGCTTTCGCCGATTGAAATCGCCCATCGTTCACCGGATCGGGGGCCGTGTGCGGATTTATGCTTCGTAGCAAAAACATAAATTATCCTTCTGCCGGCCATCGGGACAGTGAACCGGTCTGCGTGGTCGTTCGCAGTTGGATCGAAGCTGCCCCAGGTCTACCTCGCTCATCTGCCACAGGACACGGACTTTGCGACAATTTTTCTCTCCCTTCTGTCGGGACCGAAACAACAACGTCAAGTGATTGACCTTTCGGCGATGATGATGAACCGGTTCGAAGAGGAGTGTCCCTCTTACGTGGTCCATTTTTCCGATCCCACAAACACGGGCGCACACAGTAGATAAAACTAATGACCATACAAGCCGACGACAGATTGAATAAACAACGACACATGGTCGTTAGGGTCGACGACGAGGGTCACATGGGGACCGACAGCCCGGCAATCGATAGCATCTCCCGTACAGAGCGTATGTGGGTATGTGTGACCGAGATCCTTTCCCCCGTCGGCCGTCGGCTAATGTGATGAATTTTAATTTATTACCGCACCAACTTTACGGCGAACAGCATGCTATGATTTTATGCTTATCTTTATTCGTATCTCTCTCTCTCGCTCTCTCGCTCTCTCACTCTCGCTGTGTCAGTTCACTCTCCTCTCGAATGACAGCAAACGCGTGTTCACCGGGAAGTTCGCACTTTTGACTCACTCCGACGGTGTTGAGGATGGTGCGCCGATGGATCATGTTCAAATAACTCACAACTTGTGTAGCAATCCATCAACGGAACATGCGAGTTTTATGAGCCGCAGCGACGGCCGCCGGGAATTAGGGCGAAGGACGGGCGATTGATGTTTACGGCACGGCTGAAATGCACTCATCCATCCGCCGGGCTGAAAGGGTTGAATCATTTGAAGTTGGAGTAATTGGAGCCCGCGGGCCATATTAAATTTGCTGCTAATTTGGTTCCTCTGCGAAATTACTTGTGAAAGGTTGTAAATATTCAATGAACGTATCGCGTTTTTCCGTGTGGAAGTGAATATTCTATTGGTTGTTGGTGAAACAGCAGCAGTTATCCCATATCACTATTTGTCCTCTTTTTTAGCCCTCTGCTGCGATAAGTGATACTACTTCTTATATAGCAATTACTTCATTTCTTAAAAAATTAAGCTATTTGCTACTTGCTTTGCTATTTGCTAAGAAAATTTGCTACTACACTGAATTACAATAATAGCAACGGATATGCCCGTTGAATATAAATGTTCCACGTTGTAATAATTCGAATGCAGCGTACCACTTGTTCAATACTTAACTAAGTTACGCTCCAGCAAATTATTTTCTGTTGGAGTTTATTTAGAAAAACATAATATTGGCGTTCTGAAATTCTACTGTGTACTTGAATTCCTCCAATTCTGAAGTCCATCTCACAATTCGCGCATTCAACGGTTCTTTTGACGCGGTGCGTTTATTGGTTCTCTCTCTTTCTTTTTGGCGTTCTCTCACCATGACTCGGCGACTCATTACCAGCGAAGTCTAGGCCTAATCAGAACACTGCCTAATCAGAACATACATGATTCTCTTTACAGGTAAGACCGGTCCTCGCGCCATGTTGTGACAAATACTTCAGAACGTAAGCCATTAGAAGAGAGCACGATTCCAAATTGATTCTTCAATCAGAATGAATGCGTTAAGTGACTGAAAATATGCAAATAGAACTGTAAAGGTTAAGTTCTGCGACACAGCAAGCTCGCTAAATCCCTCAAAAAATGCCAATCGCTGTGCGCCTTTGCATTAAAGAAAACGACTTCCGCGATTCGCAGAATTTTAATCACCTCCGGGTAGATTTTCTTGGAACTTGTTAGACAACTCAACCTGTTTGCCCATACACTGTGGCAACTATTGCCCACGTCCACCGTTTTCCTATAGCCAGGGAAAGTGTATCGCTTTTCGCATTGGCTTTATTACAGAGTTAGTCGAAGTTCCTGTTGCTCTTCACCACCAACATTACTCCGCAAGTTACCGCCCAGCCGGTGATCGAGTCAAGTTGGTGGATCTCCTGGTGGGTTGCGCTGTATGTGTGTTGGTTTGGAAAAATGGGCCGCTATCGATTCCGCACGCCCGGCACGGCTGGCACCGTGGAATCCTTCCAGACGACCTTCCCACATCGTGTCCTTCGGTCGCGAGGCCACTTTGTGACAAAATTTCATATTTCACCGAAATCGTCGCTCGGAACATGAATTATAGAAGCATGCTGCCGCATAACCGCCACCGAGCCGCCGGTAGGCGGAAGGCGAAATCATAAATCGAAGGACGACCGTCGGGCATAAGCAAATCGCACCGGTGACGCCGGGCCGCCCGTCGCGTTCTGATTTATCGATGTCAGCAAATTATGGATCGAACGTAATGAAACACGGAGCTAACCATTCTGTAAGCTCAGGTGCGACTCAGCGCCGGTTCGGTAAGAAATATGCCGCCATGGTGCGCTGCTGGTGTTTTTACTTTTATTTTCTCCCTTCACTTCGTGGGACGAAATTTCAATCGAAATTGAATCATTGCTTCTTGAATTTCCATATTACCGGTAAAGTGACCTTTTCGCGTATCCTCCGCAGTGGGCGCAGGGCGCAATAAATCATGGAAGTCGCGTTTGGCCGACCGATTGATTCCGGAAATTCGATGAACGGCGCACCGAAAATGGTGCGGCGAGAAAATCGATATTTCAAGGCTCAATATTGACTAAACTCCGGCGGCGTACCTACACCAGTAACGGGATAACGAAAAAACAACCAGACACGCATACTCAAACAATTCGAGACGAGCACACAACCGTGCCGTGTTCCAGTTGAACACTCACTGAAAGATTTCCGGTTCCGGTGTTGGTTCGGTGTCGGAGCTCGCATCATGACGACAACGAGGACGATAGTTGAAGATGATCTCGGCTCCGGCAGTAGTTGGCTCCGCGCGCCCTTTCACAGCCCGGTCCTCTGGCCAACACGGGTTTACCGACATCATGTCGGAATGTCAATGAAATCGTCGTGAGCCGGGCCAGGCGTGACCGGGATCGGTAGGGCAGCGCAGCGACGCAGCGAGGAAAAACATTCACAACAATCTCAGCTCTCGAACACAATCAGTGCCGGTCGATTTGCTGCAAGGATCAGCGTCGTCGTCAGCCGTCTACTGGTGCCCAGGGTTGACACGAAGGCACTACCGGCGTTGGGTGCCGGCTTCAAGCTAACGGAGAACGTTGCCGGAATACGAATCATCGGAAGGGCCGATGATCGAGCTACGCGAGACACGATCTGGGGATCGCTGAAGGATTCAATTTTTCTTTCGCCCTCGCAGCCCTGAGCCCTGAGCCCTGTGATTGATTCTTTAAACGGCCCACTGCTGCCGGCCAATCATCGAGAGGGCGCGCACAATTCACAGCTGCACTGCCGGTAGTGCTGGCTCATGAATAAACATAGCGCGCGCGTGCCCGAAACGGTGACTCGCACGTCACGACCTCTTTAATATCCGGTGGGCCCCTTTCAGGCACCCGATGACGACCGCTTACACGCTGCCGGAGCCGGCGCTCTCGAAAGTGAAAATCGATAACAACCCTAAGCGGCTTAACAACTTTAAATAAAAGCAGTTCAAAACGGTCCGGCCCCATTTTCGCCCTCGCCCAACCGGAAGCCGGAGGCCACAATCCTTTTCTCCGCGTCCCGTGGCATCGAAAGCGATCGGGAAGGGGAGCGTTAATGCCATTACACCCGTCACAGCCCGTGGCCGGAGCGGGAGCTTTTCGTGTTGCGACTGCCACACCGGTTTCCTTCGCTACTCCCACTGCCACAGCCCAACAACAAGTGGCCAGGAGCGCTCCTTTTTTATGCCACCCGAAGGTGGAGCTGCACTCTTCGCTGGTAATCCCCGCTTGCCGATCGGTGCAGCAACAAGTTAATCCTGCGGGCGATAAAATGAGCAAACCCGCGACCACACAATCACCCCGGGCGTCGTGGCGTCCGCCAGAGGCTCCGCCACTGGCGGCCGACAGGATACTCTTCGATTTCCAGGCTTTGGTCCGTGCTCGTCAGGTAGGGTCAGCTTCGGCTGGCCGAGACGCGACGCGTCAGTTAACAACGGAACGGTCTTGAATCGCCCTCCGGAGCCCAGCATCGGTTGGGTTTGCTCGTGGCATGGGTCGTTTTCTCGAGAGCCTCTGGCTGCAACAATTGAATTTGCTGCTACCATCACCCGCCAAGACCAACCGCTAAGGAGCATCAGCGGCACATCCTGGCGTCATCGTTTTGACACGTTCCGGTTCGCTTGGTTTGCTGTTCCGTTTTTCCTCCCTCTTTACCCACTGAGAGCCGTTTGGTGAAGAAGGACCGCTTCTCCGACTCCTTCCCTACCACGGTTCTGGTCAACGACGAGCATCTTCTGTGGTGTGGTTGATTGGGCCAATTTCATTCGTTTATTTATTCAATACGTTTCTTCCCTGCTTCTTGCTGGCTTTCATGTCATAAATACTAAGTTCATCAAGTTTCTAACTTACTTTCCTGTAGCTAACAGCGGGCCAATAGAGTTGGTTATAAGTTTGATGTCGAAGCAGTTTTAGTACATTTTAGTACACGATTTTAGCACAGCATATTTTGCTTAATTTAATTTATGTTGTCCATTTTTCGTCGAGCTCCAGGACAGAAAGGAACCGAAATCTTCCAAAATGTCGTAAATCTCGTTCGCTCTGGCGCATGTGGTGGAACCAGTGGATCGCCGGTGGTTTTCGCCGGAAAAATGTCATCTCACCGCTGCACCGGGCACAGCGAGGGTCGCCGAGAGTCCTCGCGGTTGCAGCACGGCGTGGCTAACTCGATAGAATTTGTCTTAATTTGGTCGACTTAACGACCGCTCCCGGCAACGGATCGGACAGCTGTGCAGCCCGGGCAGCCTAACCAAGATGTCAGCCGGCTACCCGGTTGGGGCTTTCGGGCGGCCAGGATATCTGTCATGCCATTGAATCGGTGCCCCGTTTTCGGTCTTCCTGCTCTCCGTCCCAGGGGGTTAGCAAAAAAGGAGTGCCGACCAACCAAGGGTGCGATCCGGCATTGACTTGTGCCTTCAGCGCTACCCACTCGTTGCACAATCTCAACCGAGCGTCCCCAGATCTGCCATCGTCTCGTTCCGGTCGATGTCGCCCGGAAGAATGATGTCATTTAATGCCACTCCGTCGAAGCAGCCGGCCACGCGGTTGCGACAGCGGCTGGGGCGCCCGGTTGGTCAAACGGAACGGAACGGAACAGGAGCGGGACAAAAATTTAATAAATCATTTCGCCAACACCAACCGGGAGAAAGGGCGCACCGAGCGAGCAGAGAATGAAAATTCAGCATTATTAAATAACCGAAGGAACCGAACGGAGACGCCTCGCTCCGCTCTCTGTGTATGGGCCCAAGAATCGCATTAATCATTCGCTGAGCATTTTATTTGAATTTCTGGCACGGCCCAATCCTTGCTCGCGAACGTCAGGCGCGGGCCGCGGCGCGCCGACAGCGGCGTCATCGTCAGGCTTTTATGGGTGGCGAAAAGCGCAATGGCTTCTCCCAGAAACGCGGCCACGAGTTCCCGGAAGGCTTATGTTTCCCGAAAGAAGAAAAAGCTCGAACCCGGAGAAAACATTCGCCGCCGTCGTCGGGGTCCTGGGCCGAACGGCGGAAGTTGCCGTGCCACTTCGCCGGCCGGCAGAACGGAGAAGACATTTTTCCTTCGCCTCCAGCCCGAAGCCATTACGGGAAAATAGTAATATTAACAATTTTTGAAAAATACGTCACTAAACCAAGCAGCGAGCAGTTCTTCCGATCCCCGGGCGACGAAGAAGATGAAGAACGAATGATCTCCGAAATTCATATCCTGTTGCCCGACCTACGAGGCGGCGAGGGCCGGGCTGGGCCGGGAAACTTTCCTGAAGAAGCAGCAAAAAGGACATCTCGCTGCCGGCGATGATCCTGTTGCGGCGTCGGGCGGGCCACGAGCAGCGGTGCACTAAAATGGATTGTTCATTTTCATAAATTTTTAGCTGGATATTAAGATTTTCCTAAGCTGCTCATTTTACACTTCGCGCCCGCACCCGTCCCCGGTGGGCCACTTCTTTTGCCACCCGCGCGCCTTCCGGCCACGTTCGGGGTGCGGTGGCACGCGCGCTCCCGGACGGTGAATAATTTATGCCGATGATAAGGCAGGATCAGTGCGGATTACGCAAATGGATTTTCGGCGCTGATTATGTGCGCGCTTCGGTGGTTCCTACCAGCCTTCCTCCGCGCCCGTGCCTGCCAGCCAGGGTCCTTCGAACTCCCCTAAAATCCTGTTCCTGGACCTGTCCCGGTGGCTTCTTGCCAGTTCCGGTGTGGATGTTTTTTTTCCTCTTTCTCCGGTGACCACAAGCCGGATGCTCGAGTATTCGACGGCAAGTCGAGTCGACGTCGGGAAAAATTCCAAAATAAAACCCCAACACGGAAGACGGAAGGAGAAACAAAGCCACACCACGCAACGAGCTCCTCGAAAGTGGTGGGTACCAAGCGGAAGAGCCCACCGTCCGCCGGTGGCGCACATGTAAAGGAACACTGCTTCATTTAGTCGCGGAAGCTTAAATAATGCTCAGCATGGGGCCCGGGTATTCGCACGGAGCGGGATCGTGGCTAATTAATCGATGCTTGGTCGCAGCAACAATCGCGGTCGCGGACCGCCGATGGCGTCGTGTTGTTGACTTCCGTGGCGTTGATTAATGAGCGGTGGCAGAGGGAAGCCTGATTGTTTCGCGGGAAGGGGCTGAAAAAGCTGCCTGAGCTTCGCGTGGCACTGACACCGGTTGGCGATGGGTGAAACTTCGGGCGACCCTCTTCGAAAACGGTGGAACTCCCCCTGCAGGGGTTCGACTTTGGCCCGATTCCGAGCTTCTGAAGATGAGATGAAAAATTGCTATCGTAATTTGTCGTAACTTTCAACTATGCTCTTTTAAACTAGTTTTGCACTTTAAACCTGTTCAAAATTTGATTTTAAATCTTGCGTTTACGGGATGTTGTGATGTGATGAGGTCAATTTGGAAAATGTTTGTTTGGTATATTTGTAACCAACAGCTAAACTGTCAGCTCGAACAAACTTGGCCGCTTCTCTAATGGCTGAGCCAAACAGAACGTAATAAATTGAGCAGCTTTCCAAGAAATGACATATCAGGCCCCCCAATGCAAGGTTAAACCGTCAGAATTCATCAGGTCAGAATTAATTCGTAGGGTTATGACCTGCGTTTTGTAAATGTCATCAGCTTCCTAAAAGCTTTCATTTTGCCATCATTTCTGGCCCACATTCAACAGATATGATCTGTTGTGACCTTTCGCTACTCTGTAAGTTAACAGTTCCAATTCGAGAAACTCGTTTCATTCTAATTAAAAAGACCACAGCACTAATTAACTACCACAGCACATAAGGATCGAGTGGACCACTGTAAAAAGAACGTTTTGATGACCTAGCTAAATTCATTTTTTATTTAAAAATTTCTAGAAGTTTCTTTGCAGAATGTAAACTATACAAAATCCCCTGTAAACTGTTTGCCAAGCGTAGTTTAACAGTAAAAGCACCTCGGTTGAAGGGATGTTCTTACCTTATTAATAACACTAGACGCATTAGATGTCAATTTGTTTCAGAATGTGTGAGTCTTTATGTTTTAGTCACAGAAAGGTTCGTACTATTTTTGGATATTTTGTTTTGATAAGTTTGACCTACATCGAATCAACAAGTCTGGTAAAGAACCCTTGGTGATCTTTAAAGAGTGATCCTTGACAGACAACTATCACTGCCCATCATGTCATGCCTACCTCCGGTAATTTCCGAGGTGTAGCTTGTTGGGATTAATAAAGGAAGACCCAAACTCGCCCAAAAGGGCAAGTTGTTAATGTTTAATTTAAAAACAAGGCAAAAAAAACTTTGCATAAATTTAAACTTTACCATCCTGGCTGTTGCCGCCCCTAATAGTATCGATATCGCCCTTCACTCAAAACCGAAATTCATTCAAATGAATTCATACCCAACAATGGCACGACATACGGTCACAACATCGCGACCACCGATCGGCCGCAACCTGTTACCGTACGCACACAAACGCGGCATCGAGGCGGAAATCGAGGAAAAATCCCACGAAATTGTGTCCCAAAACGGGCACAAAGTATGAAAACAATGTCAGCCGATCGAGAGCAATTCATGTAAATCTATGCAACAGGCCACATTCGGCGCGGAACGACCGCCAACAATGAAGCGATGATAACTTCACTCACCATCTCTCTCGCGAACGACAACTTCATCTTGCCGTCCGCTCCGGAGAGGCACGGAAGGCGTACGCAGTATGTAAAGTAGCAGATGGGTTTTCCGAATTTAATCTTTTGGCCACCGGGAACCGGCCGCCATGCTGCGGGAACCGAGCGAGGAACACAGTCACGGGGAACGGAGCCGAAGAAATTGAACGATGTAAGCGAAAGCGAAGCAAAAAAAATCCAAACTTGTCGATCTTATCCTATCCCCCCGCCAGTCAAGCGTAAGATGGCCGCTGCAAAGTCGACTCACTCGCGGGCCGGGGAGTTCTCCGGGTTTTGGATTTTCCCCGCTTCACTGAGCACCCGCCCCATGGGAGGGCCACCAACGCCGTATGAATTACTTTTGAAGCGAAAGCATTTTCACTAACCCAAGCGGAGTGGCTCGGGGAAAGTATGTCTTGTGTCGGATGATGCCGGAGATTGACAAAATAGGGGTGGAAAACTTGACGGTGCTGGCGGACTGGGGCTCAAACGAATCGAACGCCTGTCCGTCAACGCCACGCCGCATCATCTGAAAGAAGATGGAAATTTGTGATTGGCAAACATGGATCGTCGACCGCAAAAAAAAAATGAAAAGAAACACGCACTCACCCGGGACACTCCCAGGCTTCCCTCGGGGGGACCAGTGGCGATGGCGTCGTCACGGTGTCTTATGTTGTGATGGGTCGCCTGCCCGTCGCCTTCCGGTTCCTCCGCGAGGGGCAACAGGTTTTGTGATGACGACGGCAGGCTCGCTTATCCTTGGCCGGGCCGCCGCCTGAATCCGAATCCACCGGGCGAATCGGAGATTGAGATCTCGGCTCCACTCTGTTGCGTTGCCCTTCTGCGGCACTTTATGCTGATGCGAAGCTCCATTTCGTTGTATCCCTTTTTTTCGAGCGGGTACCGTGGCGGTCCAGCAAGGACAATTGGCTTCACGTTCGATCGGCCGCTGCGTGTCACTAAAGCCCACAGTTTACTATTTGCATCAGCCCGCTCGGTCAACCGACAGCACGCGAATACATGAATACTTGATGCCCGTCCCGATTCGCCTTTGCATGTTTGCTTGTATCCGTGTGGAGCACACGGATCTGGCCCCCATTTTTCCGGACAAAGCGGACCACAAAAGCCGTCATGTTGACGGGATAAATCGTTTCGGCTTTTGGCTTTGGGAGTTTCCTCTGGAAACCCGAAACCGGGTATCTCGCGAAAAGGAGGCCATTTCGATTGACTTTCACTTTTCTTTGCGCGAGGGAATTTGTGTGACCCTTGTGGCCACGCGCAAAATGCATTCTTCAGCAAAAGCTGATGGAATTTTGATGATGTTGACCATATTTTTCGGGATTATCCTTCACAACCGTCGTCGTCGTCGTCGTGTAGCACTTTTTAACCCATCCAAAATCTGTGGTCAACCTTTTCGCTAATTGTTTACCAAAGTTTGGGGGGGGGCCCAAAGATGAAGGATTAATTCGAAACCCCAACTCGAGCAATTCTAGGGCTGGGCCGCTCCGGTGTGTTGTCGTGACACTTTTCGTACCTTGCGCTTACCACATGACCTGTGGCGCCCCGCGGGAGCCCCACACGTTAGCCCGAACGGATGGGAGATATTTTTTTTCCATTTAATGCAAATTATCTGGACACCAACCAACCCGTCGGCTATTTAACGCGTCCGCCAGAGCTTGGCCGCAGGGTGCCATCGCAACCCACGTGTCCACCGCAGAGCATCCTTTCTGTCAGTTGCAATGGCCAGCCAGCGCCCTGGCTGTGGCCAGCTTTGATGATTATTTTCAGTAACCCAACTCCACGGTTGGCCGGTGTTAATAATCTTCTTTCGCCGGGATTCTTTTGTCACTCGGGTCCGGGACGCTCCGTCTGACCACAAATCTACGCCACCGCAATGAACCCCCAAGCGATGACATCCAGCCTGCCGGGCGAAAGTAATTTATGGTCATTCTTTTGGATAGATGTGTGCTGTGTGAGTCCCTGGAAACGGATCTTTTCGGTGCTCCTGGGGGCATCAACTCACCACGCCATTACTTTTAACCATTTCAATCAGCCAGACCGAAAGGAAGGCCAAGTTTGAGTCAGTTGCAGTTGTTCAAGCAAAGTTTGTTGTGACCGGCACGGACACGTGAAAGTAATTAATTTTTGAACCAACTTACATTAAAATATATTACGTTTCGATAATGAAAAAGTTTTTTATGCATTTCCACGACATGTATTTCAAATTCGATCAAAAGCAGAACCAACCCTAAACCCATGAAGTCAACCCAACACGAAGTCTGTAGCCGGCTCATTGAGGGGCCCGTTTGAATGGGCGGCCATCACGATAAAGTGACACACGTACCCGGAAATGGGAGACGCGCCGAGTCCTTTCTCCGTTCTCCGGCGTTGTAAAGCGATGCTCTGTGTGACGTGCCATCCGGAGTGACTGCACCTCGTTACGGCGTGTCTGCTGTGAAAAGGAAGCAAGCGAGAAAAAATCGTCGAAAAGGAAACGCAGTTTGACGCGCTTGACGTGATCAACACGCCGGTGACGGCAACGACGTATCAAATCACCTTCGACGGCTCCGACGAGGCCGTCGCCGACAGCCGATCTAAGCCGGGTACACCGTCGTGATCACCACTCATCCGTCAGTCTCGTCACAAATTAGTCGTGAAACGTGTCTGCCTACCAGACAGACTACCGGTGGTGTGGGCCTCCTCCTGGTGGGTTAGAAAAGGATTTCCCAACGGGGTGGGTGTCGTTCGCTTTTGTTGCCGGAACCCCATTTCCGGCGAACGATGCTGCTTCGACGTTGCGCCCCCGTTGGAACTCTAGCCCCGTCGTAATGAAGCCGATTGCGATGAGCTGCGGATCGTGTGGCCCTGCGGTGCGGTGGGGCCTGTTGTTGTTGTGGTGATAATTATGGCTTTCCAGCTGTAAATGGGTGCAATGAAGGCCCTCGCACCGTTTCAGCGTGTCGCCTGTCGAGCCGAACTCGAACCGGTACGTCGATGCTTGCGTGGGGTGGCGAAAAGCCCAGCGAACCCTTCCCGTGCGCTACGGGGACTGCACGCTAGCCTTGGGCCCTTTGCTGCCACCGGCGGTGGCGGCATTTTTCTAGGACACTCGACGTGCCTTTTCCAAAGGGTGGAGCACAAAGTCGTGCGGCTCATGCATGATTAAAATTTTTAATTTCTACCGACCGTCCCCGGCAGGGACGAGACACGGTGAGCGTGTGACAGTGTGTGTCGGTCCGGGAAGTTCCCCTCGCGAGTCAGGATACATTATTCGTTATGCTCAACAGTAACACAATCGATGGGTGGTAAGGAGGTCCATTCTGGTTCGCTGAAAGATGCTCCGGTATCGATTCGATAATTGCTATTTGATACAACCTGTGACCTTCAGCAAGCGCTTTGTGTGTTGTTTGGGCTGCAAGGCTACAAGTCGTAGAAAGGAAACCCTTCGCATTTCATGAGGTCCTACACTCGCGTGTGAACTATGTTATCTTTTTGTAGCAACCTTACATAACAACATGAATTACAACCTTGCCTAAGTAAGGATTCTAAATAGACTCCGAGAACCTTCACAGCTCTTAACATACAGATTCTACTTCATATTATTTATTATCATTTATCATTATCGTTACGGACCAATTTTTTAAAACTCAGTGCGATTATTAAAGTTACAGAATCAATTTAACATCCGACAAACAGCCCTTAATTGGCCTGAACTGCATCATTTCATAAAACATAAATTATTAAAGAAACTATTGTTGAGCAAAGATATACCACATGCAGCGTTTCGGTAACCCCATTTGGGATTTGGTTCATTTACTTAGACAATGAATGGATTCGATAAATGAAAATCATTCTCTACCGACACGAAATAACACAAAGTAATCGAACGCAATCAAACCGGTCCCCGAGAGTCCCCGACCATTCCGAATGGCTTCCGGCAAACGAACACCGGCGGTGACTGGCGTAATTGCAATTAGTTTGTGCCCAAAATATAGCCAATACCGATTTCCGGCCCGGCCGCCCGTCGATAGAATCTCGTACTTTAATGTAAGAAATCTATTACTCTACGAATGGCCGAGGCCAGAGTGGCGGAATTGCGCCGCTAGGTGGGGCCGCAGCCAGGACTAATCGATCGGCTCAATCTTGTCGTCGGCGGGCGGTGCGCCGTGTCGATTAGTAAATGGCCCGCTGCCCACAATCAACTGTTCACTTTAGATGAACAAATAGATTAAATCCGGTGCGTATTACAAGCCCGCGTGGCTCGAATCCGTATGCAGATCCATGCTGGGCCGGGCTCCACTTTTCACCTTTTTTGCCTCCATTCCCCGACCGCTGGTGGGGTGCAAAGTTATGCACCGGCAGGCCAAACGCGCCCGTCCACCGTCACCGAGTGTTCCCCGCGTTCGCATAATTAGTACGAAAATAAACAGGTCCCATTCATTTATTCAACACATTTATTTATTTAATTTTTTCCATCCCTACAACGGGGACCGGAGGGGACGCACCGGGGCAAATCAGCAAAATCTGCCAAGCTGCCTCCTATCGGTGGCGGCCAAACGCTCATCGGCAGGAAAATGCGCTGCGTGGCCGGAAAAAGCGTACCGCACCCGGGGCCTCTCCATGTGTTTCGGTTCGTGCTTATTTATTCTTGTTTTTTTTTTCGACTTCACTCGGTCTCTCTTCGCCTGTTCGGAGCTTGTTTGTTCCGTCGATTTGCTGATTTCATTTCTTATTCATGCGACTAATCTATGCTGAAAATCGGTAAATTAGAGCGAACTCGGCGCACCGGTGCCGGATGAGCCGGACGCGAACAGCGCACGGTGCACGGGCTAGCGGCTAGCCGATGCCGAAGCCGAGGGTCCTGACGGCAGAATTCGATTTGTGTATGTTTATGCGATGACCGTTTTGCCAGCGAGCCCTCTAACCTAGTTAATCTGACTGATGATGAAAGCAAATAACGTATTTTCGACCCGATCAGCGGGTTGTCGGTTCCCCGGAAACACTCCGGTTCACCATACGTCGAGGAGAAAATCATTTAGAACTCTTACATTCATTGCCTTTTTTTGCTCTGTATTTTTTGTAGCTACATATTCTCTCAACATGTTTTCTTTTCTAAATGAACTCATGTCGAGCTCTCGTAGTTTATAGTGATCATAATTTTCAACTATATTGACCTCTTTTCATAATCAATTTGAAACTGATCACGCCAATGCACGGTGTCGACACTGAAAGTGTCTCAGCACCAAATGGCCCCACCGTTGGCCATTTTCCGATGAATAATTACTCTCTTACAGAAAGCATTCCATAAATCATTGCACCAACCAATTCACACAACAAACAACAATGGCTCCCCTCTCGGCGAGTCCGCCACCACTTGTCCGCGCAAAACTCGAAAACAAATTTGTTCCACACACAATTTGTTAATTTGTATTTCGCGCCATCGACCGGAACGGTGGAAAAATGTCCGCACCGGATCGCCGGAACCGTCGTCCGAGCACACCCCGGAATGCCCCACGGGACCCAGACCAATAGTTGTGTTTATCACACTCTATGTTGCGTCCCGGCAATCCCGGCCATCCGCCCGTTCATCACGCTAATCATCTGTCCGCGCCACCGGCGCTAAGCGTTTGTTAATCTAATTAGCTCATCAATGATGGCCACGGGACGATAGCGCACTAATCCGCAGGCTTAACCCTTCGGTTCATTTGGCAATGTCGACGCCAGCAATCCACTCCACGGACACCGGAAATTCCGGGGAACTTTTGGTCGAATATGCATTTTCCGATGACACCCAACACCGCTGCTGCTGGTGATTGCGTATCGATCGATACCGAGTCCGAGCTGGAACTTCCCGACACACGACGATACAGCGTCGACCGGCCCAACAATGGCTGCATACGGTTGCATCCTCGATGCATCCTCGTTCGCTGCCGCTTGTCGGGATGCATTTCCGGGAATTTTTCGATGCAAACCCCACACTTTCACCCCGAGTCCCAGCTCCCGAACCCAGAGCCGGTGGCAGCTCGTTAGCAGCATACTCCGGCGGGCCCCGATGGTCATCGCTATGCATGGAGCGCCCACTTGCATCCGGTGCCTCCGTTGGGCGAAAAAGAATTTGCATAGAAATCATTTTATTACCGGGAGAAATTGAGCAGAAACATGATGTTTTTCTTCCGTGGCCTTTCACTCCAAACGTCGGCTGGCGGGCGCGAGGCTTCCCGCAGAATCCTCTCCAGGGCCCCCGAGCGTCCAGAGTGAGCGGTACACGATACTATTGTTTCCCATGTCCGACGAGTTGCCAGGCTGCCGTTGCGGAACGTGTACTACAACCAGCGAGCAATGTTCGAGGAATATTTCACCGTTTTTTTTTTCTTTTGTGCCGTTCCACGCTGGGTTCCGGATCCTCGCGAGACCACAGGTTTGATATCGGCGAAAAACCAATCGTGCTCGGGACCAGCAAAGCCGCAAAGTTCGCAATTTGAAGCAGTGGAGCACGGAGTGGCTCAGTATTTGTCATGAAGCCACGTACCGATCAGTGTGTTCTGCATCCTGCACCAGTAACTCGGAGAATGGCCATACGTTCCCGATGGGGTAGCATTCGTTGGAATCGGGGACAGGAACCAGAAGACACCAATCAATGCCGGGGGAGCAATAAACTCGTTCCGAACTCATCACAAGCTCGTTGGCGCTCGTTCGGATGGGATCATCTTACCAATCAAAATGGAGTTCTTTATGAGTTGCTATCAGCAGGGCCTCGTTGGCTGTCGTTGGCGATGGCGCTGCATCTGCAGCCCGTCGTGTCACAGTGGTTTCGTGTAACCAAATCAATTATCACACATTTTGCAACTAATTGGTGCTTCCAAGCATTCAAGTTCCCGGCTTTCCGGCTTACCAACAGTTAATAGCAACACTATCGATTCATTCGATCACTTTCCAGTGCAGTACAAACACAATAAATTATTCGAAGCCGCACCCGGTTTTAATTGCATTCCCAAATCGGATTAGATGACGGGCGAGAACGAAACCGAACAGGCCGGCGAATCGGAATAAAAACTCGGCTCGGTTTCAAAACTAATTGACACAGACGGGATACATCCATCCGGGGCAAACATCCGGAAGGCGATCGGCTCATTAGGCGGGCACTTAAACTTTCATTCATTATTATCCTCGGACGGCGCGATTGCAGCAGCACAACGAGCCGTTAAGTAATTAGTGCTGCGTTCTCAAGCTTGTTTGGTGCGGCAAAGGATCGACTCGAGGATAAATGGCTTCAGTGGAAGCTTTAGAATGACGTGAAGCCACCGGTTTCACTGTCCTCGTGCCGCTTTCAGCAATCAAAAGAAAGCTCGCCGCTTAAGTTGCTTCGTTTAGCCAGGGAAAATCATCAAACATCAAAACAGTGTGAGAACCGGCAAAAAGGACGGCCTAATGAGCCGTGGGGCGCTGCACACTTTTTCTGCAATTGAGCTTACGTAAGGATCTTACCAAGAATCGGAAGACACTGCTCATATCTCGTTTCAAAGCAATCATCTTATGCGTAAGCTTCTGCTTTTTGCTGCCCTTTGACTGTAAGCAATATTCTTACGTTTCCCTTTCTTCGAAGAGGTCTGAAGGGCCTTCGGTACCTTTCTTCAAATGGTTTGAGGCTCAAAGGACTCGCTTGAAGCCCTCACTTTTTGTTAATATTTTGCACCATTCTGAATATCAAATGCTGAAATAAAAAACATTTCAACTATTATACTTTTCAAACATCCTTCTCCAAAGTCGTCCGTTCCGAACACTGAATCGCGTTCTGAATGCCACTTTCAATTTATTTTTTCTTCGAAACTTGCTCATTTTTCTCTGACGAAACTTTTTCAACCATCTCGATGCCACCATAACAGGCATTTCGAGGCGTCTTAAGACAATCAATCCACTCACGATGGAACCGATCATACGATCGCAGTGAAGAGGAAGACCACATTTCTGCATCGTGAGACGAAATGGAAAACTATGATCTTCCTTCCTTTTAGGGGCCATAAGACACCGAGATGTTGCCAAAGGTTAACTGATTTTTTGACGAAACCTGGTTAGCGTGAATCGAAACAATAAAAAGCGAAAGAAAGACTTCAAGGCAAACATCAGAGTCACCGGAACCGGAAACCAAGACACTCCGTGGCGAAGGATCGAGTTTCACTCCGTGGTCCCGACTCGGTGGCTTGCGTGGGAGCGAAGCCAACAAATTGTAATGAAACGAAAGAAAAACCCACGCCACGATGGCGTGACGAGGGTGACGTGATGTTTGCCGTGTGTAGAAACATTTCACCATCCGCCGTCTTGGGTGGGAGGAAGATGTAGGTTTTGCCCAAAGGCCAACCGCCAAGTGCAGGAAAGTTACACACACGCTGCGAGAAATTGCTTTAGTTTGATTTACTTCTACAAACACAACTCACGCGTGAGGCCACCGTTCTGTGGAAATGGCCTTTAAGCTGGGGGCCGCTATCATTAAGTGATTATGTTAGAAATAATTAACCTCTCGCGCAGCTAATTTGGGTGCCACGTGATTGAATGCTGCTAAGGAGTCAGCTGTAACAGCTGAAAAAAATCCACAATTCCCAAAACCGCCAACGGGGTACATGCAGATCTTCACCAACTTTGGCCGACCATTAATTAGTTACGAGAGTTATCCTGCCACCAGACAACCGACACCCGGGAGGCTGTCAGGCTGTCGAACCTTGGCCCGCCCGGACCGGACTATCGGTTTCAAATTATACGCATCTTTCACCATTTTTCTTATGACCAGCGTGGGAGATATGTTTAAAGTTTACGGCTGCCGAAGGGCGGCCAGCTGCCACCACGTTTGCTGGCCACTCAGAAGCGGCGGATGTGCCGGACACGGACGCTGCTGTTGGGTTTCACTCTAATTAATCGCATTACGCCACGCTCGGAACGCTCCCGGATAGAGGGCTGACCGCAAAAACCACACTTTATAATTACGCATAATTTGTTCGTGGGGTTTGCGATGAAGCAGCACCACTTGCAGTGCAGCCACAGCGGCCTCGGCACTGTGACGTTCATCGTAAGCTTGCAGTAATTTCTATTTCGGGGAAAAGACAAAACTTCACCATGTTACTCACTACCGCCAGGGCACAGGGCGTTGAAGCATACAAGGTACTTAAAGATGCTTACGGCGCTGACGCTGTCTAGTTGCCGAGTAGCAAGGGAACACTCTCCGAAGTCCCCGGTGGTCACTTTACAACCTTTTACAGGGGTTTGCTAGTAATTTGATTTATAGGATTAATATTAAATGCATTAGTGAGACCGGGCTGAGACCGGACTCGGATGGTAATGCGAACGGCACCAGTCAGCCCGAAAAAGCCCAAACACTTCGTCTCGAATCCCCAAACGACTCACTCACTTTCAACACAATCCGGCAGGGACGGCAGTCTCGGACCTGTCGGGAACCCCCGACAGACTTCAGCATGTTCATTAGCCAGAACGGCGAACGCTGACATTGAACGGGATTTTGAGAAAGAAACGCGCCGCATTCGAAGAGACCACTGAGTTGTACCACTTGGAAGGAGCTTTGCCAATTTCAACAGTAACGTGCGTTGAAGTGACATTCTAATTCGCCGTAATACAATGGAACCGCTTCTCACGTTCCGGCGAAAGAAACCGGAAGCTGAGCAATGGGGACGCAACGCATAAAACCGAAGGACCAAAGATTCAGCACACCACACGCGTTTTAGCATGCTGACCGCACTTGCGGTCCGTGCCGAAGGTGCAAAGTGTAACGTTTCCGTTCCGGCCACGTGTCCTTTCCGGATGAATATTTTAGTCCAGTTCACAGCGCCGTTCACCGTGGGTCACGTGTTCACGCCGTCTCACTTCATTTAATCGGATAAACAACCATTTGCGCCGGGACCGTTTTTATCACGATTCTTTCCTGAGCGTCCAGCGTTGTAATTTAGTCTCGGATAAAGGGAGAGAGATAGAGGATAGAAAATGTGGAAAATTCCACCTCGAGGAGAATGGATAAGGTCTGTTACACCGCTTCACGTTCGGCCACTGCGGACCATGCAATGCAATCAAATCCCTGATCTTCAAACAATCCTCTACTTGCACCGGGGCATGCAGTTTGTTGTGAAGTTTGTTGTAAATAAATTAGACTTTTTCCCCGGCCACCCCGGCGGCCCATTATCGGAGCTCCGGATATTCATGAAATTTCGATTCATATTCGCAGCCGTATTGATTAAACTCGGCCAACTCTCGGCCATTGATTAAGCATTCCAATTCCACCTGGCGGAGGCTTCCCTGGACCCCGGAATCGACCGACCGCAACAACCCCTGGATTGCCACACCGTCCGCTCTGGCCCCAAAAGTGAATCGATCCTTAATCAACTTCAGAATCCCACCACTCCGCTCGAGAAACTCGATGCAAAAACGGATGGCTGGCCGGATGGCCAATGGTAATGTAATTGTGGTTTACTCTCGGTTACTCGGCAGCCCACCCGGCTTCGGTCCGGATCGAACTCCCGACCCGGGGGCTCCAGAGCTCCGAGCTTCCGAACGATTGTTTGACTTTGCCCCAAAGCCCTTGCCCGTGGGCCCTTCGGCCGGGAGTATGTTTGGCTTCCGGTGAACCACATCTCAACAGTCGCCGGCACACATGGACCGATTCGAGCACTTCCAAGCAATTTACACTTAACACCCCGTGTGGCCCCCTGTGGCGGGTCGTTAGCAGGTTCCGTTACAGGAACCCGAGACCTGCCCGGGGCCCGGGTACGTGTGTCCGCCAAACACATGGAAGGACGCTCTTCGCTCCGGTCGGTCGAGTTGATATGAAAATATTACCTCTCCCACCGGCGGCTCCTGGGCGGCCTCCGCAATCCTTAATCACATCTCGGGGCTGCGTCCTGTCAGCCGGGGCGAAAGAATCGATGTGACCATCACCTCATGTGGAGCATTATTGGCCGGTTTTCCACATCGCTCGGTGCCCCAGGAAGCACTTGCGGAGGGATTCTGAAGGACCCACTTGTCGTGCTCCACTTTCGACACGTCCCAGTCCTTGTGCGAGGCCGTGTCTTGCGAGGTGCCTCGCGAACGACGCCAATCGGCCACGGCCACGACAAGTGATTCTTTGATGCGCTCTGAAGCATCACCCTGGGCCGCTTCTCACGCCGTAATTGACCTTTTTGGGGTTTGAATTCGGGAAATCGCCAGGGTAAGTGGCACGGGTAAAGTGGTCGGTAAGTGCGTTTCTAGTAGAATAGATAGTAGTAGTCAAAGTAGTAGACAACTGTAAATCTTCTTCAAGTAGTATACCGCAGGGAACTTGTGTTTCAATATCTAAAGGGTCTTCTAATGAGGGTGAATCAATTTTGATAGCTTCGACAATCGATCACAGAAGCTCACCGATCGAAAAAATGTATGTTCCGTTGTTCAAACGTAGCGCTTGTTATGGCCAATTTACGGCAGAACGTGCGGTCGTTCCCAAGAATTCGAACGCTGCCGTTGAATTTTGCGTGAAACAATGTCATTTTTCATAAATAATGGCAGAGACGCGAGTTCGTTGATACCTCAACACAACATTCAAATTCGAACATAAGCACCATTATGGAAAGACCCCGTGACAAATTACGACACGGCCGCATACGGGTGGCATTAGAAATAATTTCTTCCAGTCGTTCTCGTGCCCGTCCTAAACTGGTATGTCGCCCCCATTGCAGTCCTCAGAAAACACTCGGAAGTCCCAGGAATCTCACTCGGCGTTCGGTGTAATAAAATGCAAAAGCTTCCAGCCCGTCAAGGTCGGATGGGAAATGGAAAACTTTTTCGCACCGCAACCAACGCTTAAATCTGCATTTTAAATCTGAAACCACCGGGCGAAGTGGCCAGGAATTAAACTTTTCGACCACAAGTTACCATCGTGAAACGGCACAGTCCGCAAAAACTTTCCCCTCCAGCGGGACTGAGCCTGGTCCGGAGTAGTTCGAATTGTACGGGTCGTGGCAAAGTTCTTCTACTTCAAGCCATCGGCACACCCCGGCGAGGGTATTTGGAGGAGCATTTTAATTGCTAAATAATGGACGTTTCATCAACGGCCCTCGAAGCACCCCGCAGAAAGCGAGAATGAGAGAGAGAGAGAGGATCCTTCGAGACATGACCGGGGAATGTCCCCGATTCCATGTCGCTGGTTGACCGGGCGAGCCACTGTTTCCGTTCCCTGACGTTGTATTATGATTACATTTATGCAAACATTTAATCGTTTATTCATCCGCGCCACAACCCCACTGGGGCCCCTCCCGAGCGATTCCCGGTCCGTGTTGGTCAATAATTCATCGAACCCCTCCGGCACCGGCGGAATTAACTTCGCCCCGTGCTGTGGCCCCGATCCGTGCGCAATTATCATTAAATCATGTCATCTCCTGCCGGCCCGGCGGCCATCCGGCGGGTGGCGAACGGATTGAGCGCCGTCAGCCATCGAAGGCCATCAACATTCCATCTTGCCCTTCAATCGGTGTGCATAGCTTCGGGCGCAGCCCCAAACAGCATTCCTGCCAACTGGTGGCCACATTTCAGATTTTATGGCCACGCTGTCTCCGGCGCTCGAACGATTCCTGGCGCTGCACGGCTGGCTTCATCTCCATAAAAATGCCGGGCACCGTTCGGACGAAGTCAGTCGTTTATTTTCGCATAAATCATACGAGCACAGGCCAGCCAGAGGATCAAAGGGCCGGTGGGGCCGTCGTCGGAATTCGGTGTCGCGCACCCTTATTTGCTACCGACGAGGATTTCGGGGTGTCCTGTTCCATCGTGGTCACTTGTTGGGCCAGGGCGATTGCTTTCGTCAATAAATATGTCGTTACGTCGGACGAGGTCCTCTTAGGCGCGGTCACAATCCAATTTACACTCCATCGGAAAAAGGACACTCCGGCCGAGGCACGCAACTCCGTTTGGTTGCCGGAATCGAGAGTTAAGTGGAGTTTCATGGTCAGCGTTGCAGGCGTCGATTGCCCGGCCCAGCTTGTTGCTGTCCGCTGCGGACCCCTCGTCGAAAGCTAACGGCTCGTGACGTCCTTACGGGGTGAAACAGAGAGCCCAAACCGCAACCGGAAAACAGTGGCCCACTGTGAATCAACCCTTAAATTGGCTCTTAAAGTAGTATCCTTAAAGCCAAAGGGGCCCCGAATAAAATTGTAGAACCTTTCGGCGGGCTGTCAAATGAAATGTCCTTCGCGGCGTGATTTGTGTCAAGATTCGTAGAGTTGCAACCTTTCGGGGAGGATGGCCTTAACCGACTCAGTGCACGGATGAAGACGGCGATCTTCATCATCATCATCATCGTCGTCGTTATTTATTCATACGTCTTTTACGACTCTGCTTGGTGCTTTGGTTCTCTTTCTCTCTCTCGCACGCACGGTGTCCTTGCGCTTCTTTTCAGTCCTTATTGGTATTATTTTTCGCTTGAGTTCATTCGATTAGCCTTTACTCGCTGTCCCCGCTCGCCACTCGCGTGGCCTCTTTCCCGATCGGTAGCGTCGTCATAATTTTCTGCTCCAACAACCTCATCGCCATCGCGGCCGACCGATGGCTCCATAACCTCGAACGCTTTCCCATCCACCAGCTCGGTAGCTCGTAAATTTATCATCGTAAACATTATTATGTTAGTATGTCAATAGTCAATAAAGTACGGCACAAGATTTGATACACCCCTCCGCACCGCGGGTACATTTGCCCAGTTTTGGCCGATTTTCCACCGACGTCCACGAAAGGACCCTGCAGCGGAAAATGAATAATCGCAAACAAAGCACCGGCGGCGAGAGAAGAAAGTCGGCGACCGACGTTGGTCCCGCGGCTGAAGGCCACGCGGTGGACCCCTGCCGTCCGATAGTGACACCGACACGTGTCCTCGTTGCGCATAACGAGCTTTGTGAAAAGTGCAACCCCGGGAACTGCAAATCGAAGCAAAACGCTTAGCGCATCGGCTTCTATTGGTTCTGGGGCTGGGGCGCAAGGCGCCCCAGCGGCCGGATGGGCACGAAAGTTAGTCACATTTTCCAGCTCCCGTCAACTGGCGGGTGGTTGTGGTTTGGCGCTACAAATTGGCGACATCACGCACACGGAAAGGCCACGGACACCGCGCGGAACGGGAAAATCAGGATTCAGGGCGCAAGGTTCGAGTGACACTGCGCAACCTTCACGCCGCTGCTGCAGTCTGGTGGTTCCGGGTCCGGGAGCGGAAGCGTTCAATAGTTTCCATCACAGTGCCGTGTCCATGTGTCCATGTGTGTGTACGTGTGTATCCAATGCACGCCACAGGTCCTGCGGGGACGATTGACTCGTTTATGCTCACAATGGGCCTGCAGCAAGCGCTTGGAAGTCCACTGTGGCAGAGACTGTGGCCCCACTTCAGGACACAATTGACCAAGATTATCGACCAAAATGTAACAGAACTAAATGAACGAACTTAAAACTACTTTCATTTTATTGGGCACTACATAAAGCATTCCGTAACTACTAATATTTCCGCAAATATTTGATGTTGAATATTAAATTTTTGTTATACTTTAAAGAAATTACTCAAGTTTCATTCATTCATATTGTGTTTTCTGTTCATTCTCTCAGAAAAAAAAACAAATAGAAAGAATAGGTTAAACTTAACATAATGAATTGACCTCATAAAAAAGAAACGACAACACGGATAATATAAATGTAAATATAGAGTTAAAGTAAATAAGTAAAAGTGATAGATAAAAAGTAAAATAGAGAAAAGGAAATAACCTCTTCTCAAAAATGAACCTACTTAATGCCGTTCTGTAACTCCACGCGTCCATAGTGCCAAAATTGAGTCGTAAAGGGCCAGAAGGATCGATGGCATGACCGCGCGCGCGCCGGTCGTTGGCGCCCGGGTAACGGACGGTAAAGAATGAAAGTAATCACATTACATAATTTATAAACCGTAATATGTCTATTTGCATCGCTCGCCGACATGCGCCGACGTTGATGCCCTCCTGACATGCGCTTTTTTGTTTCGACTTTGCGATTTGGGTCGTGTGGGGCCAAACCGGCCAAACCGGAAACCCTGACGGTGCCGTACGTCACAAGTGTGAATTGCACACGCGTCACAGTGTTAGACGGAAAGCCGGAAGTGCAGCGCGACTTGCGTATAGTCCAGGAATGCCACGCACGCGGCGGAAGTCCGGCGAAAAGCGGCCATTTTGCGTTCCGCTCGGGGGTCCTATCCGGTCCGTATTGATTACCGTCGAGCCACAGCCATGAAATAAATCCTTGCCACGAGCGGCAGTCAGCATCAATCCGTACGCCGGGCCGGAAGATTGATGGACGCCAATGACGTGGTCCTGAAAGAGAGAACGAGAGAGAGAGAGAGAGAGAGAGAGCGCGTGAAAATTTATGTTCCCCTCGTCGTACGGTGGTTAATTGAAATCATTGACTACGGGCCACTCGGCTGCGTCGTAAAAATGGGCGACCAATAAATCGTTTCCCGTGGCCTCTCAGGACCACGGCGAGCTGCGGGGCCAATCTGCGGGGCGTTCAGCGGCATGTCGGCATGCAAATGGAAAAGTTCGTAAAAGCAACGAAATTGGAACGGAAAACACAACCACCCGAAACACCCACTTACGGGATGTGTCAACTTAAAGCGTCCGTTGCATTCTTCCAAAACCCTCAAAACTGCACCCCATTCCCGGAAAGGACTCCACAGCCAGCGTTCCGGTGGAGTTGTCGGTTCGGAAAATTGAATTAAATCGTCCAGACCAGCCCAGCGTTGATTGTTTCGGAACAAATAACGATACCAATTGAGGACTTCAAGGTACTGTGGCCCCGGCGACATGCAGTGCAATCTTCCAGCTGCTAGCCTCGGGGAAAGTTTTCGATCACTTCCTCCACCGTCCGATCGGTGGAGCTTCTGGAGACGAAAGCACCCTTACACAGGCTCCCCAGCGGACAATCGTCGCTCGGACAGGCCAGTCGTTCTTCACATTTCATTTCTGCTGCCTTCTGTTGGCAATTCAATTTGCACCAAAACTTTTCCACGCCACCTGCACCGGGCGTCCCCGGGAACCCGGGGAAACTTTTGGAGCCTTACGGTTCGGTGTCCCGTTCCTGCCTACCCGTTCCGGCTCCGCCTTGGGCGTCTGTACCGCAAACTGCATCAAATTATCATTCGTGCCACATCGTTTCGTGCGGAATGTCTTCGCCGAGCAGCCGTCTTCGTTGGGTGCTCTCTTTTTCTTCCCACCTTCTTGACGCGCAAGGACTCGAGCAGCGCACTTCTGGCGGGCTGGCTGGCCGAGTTCGCAGACGAAACAGACCGGACGTACACGGTCCGTTGTTTTTATTAACTGTGGCTTTGTTATTTCCAATTAGCGTTCGTCTTGGCGCTGCTGCTTCGCCCGGTCTTCCGGTCGGCCGGACCATCGCCGGACCTGTTGCCTCGTGCGATCCCGGGTTTCCGGTTCCCGGGGCGAAGTTTTTCGGACGTGAGATAATTTCGCCTGCCCACCGGCACTCCTACACTTCATTACCGCCGGACCACTCAATTGCGCGATCCAGGCGAACTGCCAGCCAGCCAGCACCTGGTTTCACGGGCTAAGGCAGAGAAGACCGCAAGATGATTGGCCCGTCCGATAGCTGCGTCGTGGAAGCCGGCCTCACCGGGTTCCTCGTGGGTTGGGAAATTCTTCACCTCTCTCTCTTTGGCGTTGTCTATGGTGTGGCGCGGAAAATTCAAACAATTCGCCTCCAACTGGTGGAATGTACAACGATTTACACCGAGCTTTCCCATGGCACAGCCAGTGAGTGGCAAATGATCAAACAACAATATTTACCACTTCACACGGTCACTGTTTAATCATTACTTACCGGTGCGCCGGTGGAACGTGTCCGCCGATGGGGGTTGCGCAAATGCTATGTGACAGTTGAGGGCACCCGGTGAGCCGTGGAACATGAATTTAATTAGTAGTGAGCGCACGAGACAACCTACACCCGTCGCTTTGATGCCATTGCTGAACCACTGAAGGTCCTTCTTCCGCTGTCTGTGCCGGTTTGTTACTATGAGCCCGGTTCGGCGAAGAAACATTGCGTCCACGTGTCACTACTAATCAGCATCTGCTAATGCCCCACAATTATTAATCATTTCTGACTCCTGATGGCCTTCGAAGGAGTTTTTGCCACAACCGGTGTGGCAATGTTTCCCGGAAGGGCAAAAGATTGAGTGAGTTACTGGGAAGCTGAAGGCGCAAGAATGGTGCCCACAGTGAGAGAGAAGTTTCCACTAATATGATACATAAAACTCGGGACCACATATAGAATTGGAAAGTAGTTGTAGTGGAAATTCTGTCCAGCGCAGCTAATTCCTTCTAGCGACAAGCCCTTCAGAGACTCAGAAGCTGATTTTTTATCAACATTAAAAATAACTGTCACTTTGTGCTGTTGCCATGACTACTATGAACATAGTTCATAGTGTGCTCAGACTATCAATTGAGACTGTGAGACTGTGAGACGATCATCACCGAATATCAGACAAATATCTTCGATCGTGCAAATGAAACGAGAGTTGAATATTGTAATACCAGCGAGACGAGTAGTTCGCAGAAACTGACAAAATAAACCAATTACCATTAAACGCCTAAAGAACATTCAGTTAAAATGGATCTGCGTACCATCGTGAACGGGAAAGAAGCAGAGCTGATCGCGTAGATCGGATCAATAATAGAAGAAAAGAAAGGAAAGCATTGCAGTAAAATGAGTTGTAAAATCAATCCAGAATTAGCAAGTGTCTGAAACGAGTCCCAAATTGCTCGGGCGTTTTTCATATATACTGATTTAGTCCACTACGTTCCACATGCTGTGTGTGCCCTCATGACTCGATTTCAGGGATATCTCAAGTCAGAAGTCCGGGCCTGGGATCGTCAAAACTGGAGCCGTACCTGTTCCCCGAGTATCGCTGTTTAGGTTGTGAAAAATGAACAAATCAACCGATTGAGCAACGACACCAAGAAAATCGACGCACCGAGTGCCAGCGGTTCAGGGGAGTTTCCCAGAAAAAGGACGCAACGCAAAATGGAACCAACCGTGTACCGTGCTCCTGGTAGTGGCCGGCTGCACTTGTTTGGGCTACCCGTTGTCGGTCTGCCAGAAGTCTCGATTTAATCAGATTTCCGACGATATTTTTTTCTTGCGCGACGCACTACAGCCGGATCGGATGGGACGTGCTGTGGGGGGAGAGTGTGAAGATATCCTTACACCGGTCCCGGTCCTTACCCCGGGGTCTGCGTGTGTGCGATTGTTAATATCGTCTCCGTGACGTGAATTTTCCCTCGCCAGCCTCACCATCATCGGCACATCCGGTGCCCGTGATTAGCTTGCGATGGCACCCTTTTTGCGCAGGACGAAGCACGGACCCCGATCGATACGCTGCGTACTGTTGCGTCGAATCTCCAGCTGTCTGTCATACAGTACCCGCCCGTCCCCGGACGTCAGTGCCACCGCCAGGCGCCACGACTTCCGGCGAAATCTCAGACGCTAGCCCCGGTCGCTTGGGCCTTGGGCTCGGGCTTTATCGGTCGCTCGACATCTCATCCGTCCGCCCGGAGGCCGAGAGTGGTGTGGTGTGGCGAGTCGGGAAAGTGGCCTACGCATCAGCCGGGAACACGCTTCTCGCCCAGCAATCCCAGCCACCGGCCGATAACGAAAGGATTCCGATAAGCAACCCCCAAAACCAGCGCACGGTTCGTGGTGAAGCACTAGACGCGTTTCCTCGAACGCGTGAAATCCGAAGGCGGCGGAAGCGGACACAAAAAAGGACACCATTCACACCACGCACAGTGCTGCGGTGTCGAGCCGAGCCGAGCTGTTGCTTTGAAATCTGACGCCTTGCCACCTTCATTTTCGCACATACGAGGTCCGTGTTTTTCCTTTTTTTCCCTGCTGACTGAAAACCCAAAGTCCTTTCCGGCAGTCCTCGGTGTGGCGGATGGTTTTGTTTTGTGTTTTTTCTGTGCGTCTCCGGTGTTGGGATCTCCCTTTGTTGGTGTTTCCTTTAACAACACGTTCCAACCCGGCCGTGACCGTCGGCGGGGCGGCGTGGAAAAGCGCATTTTCACGGCGCGCTGACAGACAGTGCGGGGTTGCATGACAAGGGTTAATGCGATGTAATCTTTAGGCAAATAATTGCCTTTAAACAATGGCTTCACTGTTCTCTTCCGTTTCGGCTGTTGAGTGACGGCCAGGACCCTATTGTGCCGTGTCTTGAGACGAGGATCTTAAGGTCTCACCGTTGATTAGCTTACTTGTAATCTGATGACTGACAAATTGACTACAGTGGCTCCGCATTTCAATACGTTCTATGCCAGGCCTTCAACTGTGGCGCTGCTGTAGTGTTAAGAGCCAAAAATGTAGAGCCACAGGCAGCTCGGAGTCGGAACCAACCAGCACAACATGGCTCTTTAAGGGTCCAACAATATGGTTTCCCGGGCTGAAGACCGCAGAAGAGCATCGTCCATGAAATGGACAATCACCAAACTTCCGAGGTCAAGGGTCGCTGGGTGTGGGTTCCGGGTTCAAGCCGGAGTCGGTGTCAAACCGGCCGATAAATAGGCCCAGAACGCTCTTTCCAGGGATCTGCTTTACCGACTTTACAAACGTCGGCTGTCCCGAGACCCCTCACGTCAGGCACGCACGACGCGGTTCACGTTTGATCTCCGGCGTGGACCCGTCACGCCCGGAGCCTGCTAACCACGAGTGTGAACTTGAATGATGTATCGGTGCGAAATTAAAACATTCTTCCCGATGATGGCGATGATGATGGCAGTGTCATAAAAGATTAAACGCCACTCCGCCGCGAGTGCGAGGACACGGCGCGACACTGATTAGCAACATAGCTAGGGCTGCGACCTCGGTAAACATTCCGTCGCCGGGAGGGGAAGCAGTTATTTTTGGGTAGCTCCGAGAGTTTGATGGCGATGCGGTCCCACCACCTGAAGCCGGTGGTGGTGATGATGAACCGCAAAACTTTGACTCCGACCCCCCCAAACGAAAGTGGGGCCAAAGTTGATCATTTTATAGTGTCGTTTTGATAGCCGAGCTCTAAGCCCGCCGCCGGAGTCGGTGGCGCAGCCAAGATCGCGAGTGACGCAAGGGAATGTTGCTGATAAACTATTAACACAGCCACTTGCTGCTGCTGCTGATGGTGATGATGATGGTTCTTTGTGATGGTAAGGCAGTAAAACTTTCTAATAGTTGACTTAATTATTTACGAAAGGGCTTGAGGGCTTAATTATTGTGGAATAAATTGAAAAACTTGCGCCACAAAAGCAAAGGAAACTGCACGTTATCCTTGGGGTTTCTCGGGCCAACGAAGCTGTGGCCTCAATCATAAGCAGCAGATTCTATTGTAAACCGAAAACACTTTTAATGTCAGCAAATTGCTCGAACAAGGACATCGCTCGCGGGTGTTGAAACAAATATCATTAGGCGCCCCAGCGAATCCACAATCCATCTCGGCTTCTGCCGCGTGCCCTGTGGATGCTTTTATCGCACTTTACGTGGTGGTGGTCATTAATGTAGTTACGCTTGGGCAAGGCACGTCCCATCGCTCGCCAAAGTTCAGTTCCAATTACCGAACCGTAGCGTCATTTGCGAACAAAAAATGTCGGACCCGACGAGAATCTCCATGAATAAATAAGTGTCCACTCATTGCGACACCAGGCAGCCGAGAGTGTGTCGTCCACGGTGCACAAATCAAACCGGATGTGGCGTGGGAGCCCCGAGGAGGTTAGCGGAGAGCATAAAATTCCTGCCGATCCAACCCTCCACCCGGTCGAATGTCCCGGGCTCGTGTCCTGTCGCCTTGCAAATCTAGCAATTATCATCGTTCCCCGGAGTCGCCGACGCCAGGATGGGAACGCTATCCGCGTAATCCAGAACTTTTGCGCCACCGTTGGCGCTGACAGACGGTCCCTTTGCCTCTGTGGGGGGAACTCTGCTGGGGGGGGGGGGGGGGGGGGAACGACGGGGAAGATGATCTTCCACGCTCTAACGACAGCCAATTAAATCCTTATGATTTCGCATTAAAATTATATTACAACCTAATTAGTAATTTACGAGTTGAATAATGGCGAGCACCGGCAGGGCTCATCCTCGTCGTCGTCGTCGTCGTGCCTGTCATCGTCATCTTTATCTCGTCGACGATCTAGGAGCAGGGTGAGACTGCGGTGGCGGAACCCACGCTCTAGTGGCCTCTTCTCCGAAGTGGCTTTCTCGGGCGACTTTAAAGCCAGCGTCTTCTGCGAGGAGCTGGCTGCCGAAAAGGCTTCTCATGTAACAGAACGTGGCTTCCGTGGAGTGATGGCCTCGGAAATCCGAGTCCGCTACTCCGAGCTCCCACACCCCCCGCGTTCCGTCGGTGTGAAGGCGATAAAAAGCCGTTAACAGAATTAAACACAATAATGAAGAAAAGCCGTCCGCCGGGCCGGGTTTCTAGTGATTGTGTCACGCTTGTTTTGACGCTTTTTGTACGCCACCCGAAGGGCGCACCGGGCACCCATGCCTGCTCTCTCTCTCTCTCTCTCTCTTTCTCTCTCTCTTTCTCTCTCTCGGGCTCGGGGGAGAAAGTTTTTCCGATCCCCACAGGACGTCAGCGTTCGTCGCGAGTGGCACCGGAATCCGAAACGCCCGAGCACGCTGCGTAAGGCCCTCGGTTCGCGAAAACTTTTCACGTTACGCCGATTGTTTCACAACGCAACGCAGAAACACAACAACAACAACAGGGGAACGGTTCAGCCACGGAATTCAGAGCCAGTCACGGCCGCCTTCCTCCCGGTGCGGGCGTCATCGAATACCGCGGGAAACATTATCCTCGGACGGTGGCCGTGGTGGACGGAAAACGGGGAAGATTATAACTTTTCTTTTGCCCGGCCACCGCAGGGGACTCTCGTCGGGGCGACAACTTTTCAATTGGTTTCCGGGGCGTTTTCAATTACAGCCATGTGGTGGCGCTCGGGAAAGTCACCAAAGAGTCGGTCGGTGGACTTTAACCGGGACCGGACACGGGTTCCGGGAACGAAACAGTACCTCCCGCGGCTACGTGGCTGATTGGCTCCTGGCCGTGGACTACCTTTTGCGAAACGGGCCGTTGCGGGCTGTCACCGTTACTGTAACTTGTTGACAGTGTCCGGTTGCCACTGTGTTGGACATTTAGCGGTGTTTCAGAGTTTGTTAATGCTTCGCGAAAACTGTGGCGCCTGGAGGAAGCCGAAACAAGCGGTACCGTTTGTCAGTTTTAATGGGAAACTAATTGGCCAATATTGCCCAACGTGATCAATCTTTGAACAGGCTCAATATTTAAGCGCAGCACTCGAGTCTGGCCACGTCGACGAAGATGATCAGTCTGTGGGACATGAAATGCTGAAATTCCTCAACTCTTTCGCCCCAAACAACGTCACGCAAATGAACCGCGCGATTGAATTATGCTAACGACATCGCGCGAACCCACGAAATGCGGCATGCCAGCGTTTTGGTTGCATTTTCGGAAACGTCCATGAAAAGGGGTTTGGCCTTTTCTCTGCCGCGACGATTAAATTACATCGCGAGGATGTTTTTTGTTGCTGTAAACTGTAGTCCTGTAGTCGGCGTCGTCTGCCTCAATCAGGGGGTCGTTTGTCTCGGGAAACACTTTCGGGCCAATCGTCACCGGAAGTGGAATAACGAGAAAACACTCGACGGCAACTCGATCGAGCCGACCGGGGGGGGAAAAAACAACCCGCCCCGGCCCAGAAGTTTCCATTGCCCCTCCCAAAGGATACGGGCGCCGTCGGAAGGATGGCAATAAGATTATCGTGTAAAACAATTCATCGACGAAAATTGAATTGACGAAAAACCAACCGAAAACCTGTCATTGGGTAAGGCAGCTTTCCCGCGCCGGAACCTGGAAGAAAACGGAACCTGGGCGCATTGCTCGGCAGCCGTCCCAATCCCATTGTGTGCGCGCTGGCGAAGCGGAATTTCAAATGAAGCACGCGAAAAGATTTGCGTAAATAATGATTCGCGCGCCGGCGGCCTTCTCCCCCGGTCCGGTTCGATGAGGGACGGCCGAAAAAAGTGGCGGATACGACAACGCAACGCAAAACCCGCCACACCAATCGCGAACATCCATTAGGATAATCTCCAAATTTGTGCAAATCGAATCACATCCGCTTCAGTCCCGGCACTTCCGTTGCCGGTGGATGGATGAGTGTGTTTCGGTTCCGCTCCCGTCTCAACCGAGTACACCGGGGCGGCGGCGGCGGTGGCGGCTGCGGCAGAGGTCCTTGAGCCTTCACTCGAGCCCGGGCCCGGGGACTGTATAATCTGCGACGAGTGGCATTAATTTCAATTTTCCTAGAATTTCTAATGAACTGATTTGTTCGCCCAGCGCCCGGGCCCGGGGCCGAACGCGGTGATCACGGTGATCGTGCATGGTTTGCTTTGATGTGCCCCGGCGGCTAACGGGATTCGAACCCCTCCTTTGTTCCGGAAGCGAGTCAAATTTCAAATTAAAAATTAAATCGTGCGCAAAAGTAAATTACAATAACTTTGAATGCGGTATGATGCTAGCAACCATGTCAAGGATTCTTTTCCATATCAAGGATTAAATGCGAATCCCAACAGGAGGAAACCGAGCGTACTTTACAAATCAAATCACAAACGTACTTTGAATGAATCATGTTGTTAGCACATTTCTGATTTTACCCACTAAATATAGACACCCAAAGACTTCCGTTTACAGATATCTGTACTCCAGCATTAGGATCCAACGGTCTTGTCTATGTTTAATGTTTAAATTAATGTGAACAGATTATTATACTGATCTTTTCCATATTTGTGATCTTGACTATTGTTGGTGCTCTTTTTCAACTATATTACGAGAGGATTCCCGAGAGTCAGTGGCCTTCTTTTTGAATCGTGGCCCACTTCACCTATAGATTGATATCGTCCAATTCCATTTTTACCTTCTCCATCGTTTTATGCTCTCCGTTCGGTTTTAGGCACATCCTAAATCCTTTCATCCTCATGTGATAGGTCTGCATTTTATGAGGAGTCTCCGTGATGTGACGATTCTTCATTATGCCAATTCATGGGAGCATGAGTTCGACTAACTCATATTCACGTTTCTCTATTGTTATGACCCACATCGTCTCCTTGTCCCCTGTCTCTTCTTCGATTATCGCCCCGAATAAGTTTCGGGGTTTGGCATCGGTTTATTTGTATCATCTTCTCTGCGTCGTTTCGTACTCGTTGACGTGCACTTTTCGTTTTACTGCAAGGGTTAACCTTTTCCTCTTAACATTCCTCTTGATGAGAACGATTTATCTATGGATCTTTCGAGTTCCAGTTATTGCTGGATAGAATTAGTTGTTTGAGCAGTATTTGGTCTCTTGTTTCTTATGTTGGAGCATCCTCTAATCTAGACCCGCTAAGCAACATCGCCAGCACCTGTAATCATGCTTCGTCAGCCCTGAACTTCAACATGTCTATTAGCCAGCGCAAAAATGCGACTTATCCCGCTGACTTTACGAAGATTAACAATGTAAATAAATCACAATTTAAAACCAAGAAGTTGTTAAACACGTCCACCGAGCCAGCACGTTGTTGCTGTTCCCTGACCCAATGTAAGCTGTCATCACAATTATCGTTTACGTGCGTTGAACACCGTTTGAAACTTTGCCCCATTTGCTATGCAATTCAAACACCCGCTTGATTGTCAATTTCCGCCGACCGACCGGCCGACCACAAATTAGTCCTGCAAGCTGCGCCACCGACGGAAGCCGACGCGGAAGTCGGTGCCACGGTGGCTGTGATGGTCGAATGAATTATTTCACCGGCCGGGCGGAAGGCGGACCTACATGCCGATGAATTATTTCACGGACCGTGGGCAACCCAACAAACGCACCGCAACGTAATCGGCGACCGCCGACCCACCGGCCTCGCTAATTCCACTTTAATTGAATTATTAATGTTTTCCTCGGTCGCATCGAGGCCACCGCCACCGACGACGACGACGACGTGGTGGCTTTCAACGCCCCGTTCCGACAAGTCGAAGGAATTTACTCAAACATTACCTTAACACCAATGTTAGGGGCCGAGACAATTTGTGTCGCTTCTTTGTGCCGAAAATAGACCCCCGGAATGGGGACGCACCGGGAGCCGGAGTTCCGGAGCATCGGGCAGCTCCCTCTGCGAAGTGCTCTTCGGTCCGGCACTCGGGTTGTCTTACGTGTGCTTCACAAGCTACTTGTAATGTGAGCTGACTGGCATAAATTATGCACCGGCGCACCGCAGTAGCAATGTTGTTCGTTGGCCAGCATCTCGCCGGTGAGTAGGTCAGCGCGCATAAGGGGCAGTGCCGGACGGATACCGTGCCCGATCTGCTCCGTCCGCTGGTCGAGCGAGTGATTCGAAATTAATCAAAATCACTGCACGAGCGTCGTCGAGGACGTTTCCGGGGTCGTGCCCGGGCGCCGAACTGGGCAAGATATATGTTGTAGCCACACCACCATGGACGGGGTCTCAGGATGTCGTAAAATAAATTATTTCTAGTTTATGTCGCCCGGCCGTGGATTGACTTGGGCTTCGTCGAGTTCACTTAACGCGCCGCCAAATTGATGATCCAGCATCTTAAGTTTATTAATTCGCCCTAAGCAATCACACAGCGCCACCTATTCATGCAGCAAATGCGCATTACTGAAAGTGAGCGGGAAAGGCAACAACGGAACCGAGGCGTAGGGCTTCCTTTCGACTTCACGCCCTTTTCTACACACGGTCTGTTGTCTGTTGAAATTTGTCAAAGCCTTCCCAACAGTCGGCGGAAAAACGAGGCAAAAGGACATTCACTCAACCACATTACCGCAAAGTGAATGGCATCGGGTCGGGTGTGAGGGCGCTCGAGATAACAGAAGATGGCCTTTCAAATTGTGCAGAACATATTTGCAAACCGAAGAGAATAACATCGCTCCGCCACGTGCGGTGCCGCGCGTCTGCGCCACGTGATGTTGACAGGATTACGGACGGAGGGACACGGGCACGGGGCCGGGCAACAATGATAAGGACCGAACAAAACGGCTACGGCGCGCGCAATGCCTGTTTCTTGTGCCGGAGGCGCGTAACAATTGAGCATAATGTTGCTCTTGCCGGGTCCGTGAATGATGAGCCGGATGGGTCGTCGTCGTTCGCGAACGAACGACGGAAGACGAACCTTTTGTACGCGGTGACAGTGCGCGGACAACCGCCAGGCCACATCATGACCCCTTTGCTGGGGTCATTAAAAGCCGGGGGCGGCAGTCGGAGTCATTCAGGGCACGCCACTGTCTCCGATGCTCCTCGACGATCCTTTCGATTACATTTCTTCCAACGGGGGCTCGGTCCTTTCTGGCGCACGTCAGGACATTAGCACATCACTGGCACAAAGTGAGTGCGACCGCTCGGTGCGGAGCGGAATGAAAAGAGCATAATGTTGCCATTCTGCAGAGCTCGGTGAATGCCCGGATCGTCACCCTGCCCGTGGCCTTTGCCCGGGCTTCAGTAAATGAATTTGCATTCCACGTTCGGCCTGTGATGGCTCTGTGCACCATTACGCTGCAGACTGCGCGATTTCCCGTTTTTTCCCCTTTCAACCGCTGATGGATTGAGACAAAAGAACGGAGAGAAGAAAAGAAAAATCCCCCACGACAGCAGCACGTCTTTCATAAGGTCGCTGCAATGTTGCTGTAAACCTCACCGATCGGATGGTGTCTTAACATGCGGAACAATGACCGAACAAACTGGCCTGGGGTAGCGAGAAAAAATGCTGATGCTGATGGAGGGCCATTATGATGTCTTGTGACGCGTCCCTCCCGAAAGGACGCTTTCCTGTCCGTCCGGATTCTGCTTTCAGTCAGTCACAATGCAACAGTGCCTTTGGTGGATTCCATCCCATTGACTTTCGAAATCTAACTTCTACTGCCTAAGCCTCTTTTCAATTATGTTTGACCTATGCATCTATTGTTCACCGCCGGAAGGTTAAAATGCATTTTAAAAGGTGCTTTAAAAAGGCAGAGTATGGATTTAATAAAAATACGTTTTGTAATAAACTCTTGTTCTCTTATTTTTCTGTTCAAGTATTTTTCCTTTATCTCTTAAATGTGTACTAAAACCATTATTATTTTGATCGACTGATCAAACGTTTCCCTTGGACGATCACCAACAGGGATACATAGAGAGAGAAAAAAAAATATTCGCACGTCAATAAACTTCAAACTTATCTGTTCTGTAGAAAAACTACATCTTCAAAGTCAAGCCTCAGGGCGGCCGTTTGTTGCCGTGCGCTACCGTCAAGAAGACCAACTTCCTGCAGAAAAACCCGCCGGAATCAAGCCGGAAATCCGTTTATTGTCTCGTCACAAGGACGGCACCGATGACCGGCGCCGTTCGTTACGATTTGCGCCAGGTACGGTGACGGTTAATGAAATTACCCGAGCACAGCCGAAAGAAACCCCCGTTTTTCCGTCGGACATCCGGTTTCTTGCACGGTCCCAAACGTTTGCTAATCACGATGCTGCTGCTGCACATCCGATGATCGCTTCGATCCACTGCGCTTGGCCTGGTGCCTGGAATGATAATTTGCCGTTCGGTGTGGCGAAGACCGAACGCTTTCCTTACTTTCGACCGTTCCGAGACACGCTCGCGGCCCGCACGTGACGGACATATTAATGCGCAGGCTGGCGAAAATATGCTCTGCAAAAGTGTCAATCTGTCCAGCACCCGAATGGTCCCCCAAATCAATCGCACTGTTGTTCGGCGACCCCTTTTTTCTGCCGTTGCATGATGAAGCCCCCGGAAAGGATCAAAAATTCAGTGCGCTAACCATAGCGTGGCCCGGGGCAGGACACTAACCCAGCTTCCGGGCTGCCCGTGGCGAATCATTGATTACCAGCGTTTCGAAAGGATTTAATTTTTATGAATTTTCTTTCTTTTTACACCGGGGTCTCCTCTTTTTTCTATCGCTCCCTCTCGTTCTCTCGCTTGGTTTCGTCTGCCGCTGACGGGAGGGGATTGGCCCGGGACGGCTTTCATCGCCAGTGATTATATGATGGGCCTGGGCTTTCCGGTACGGCGTTTGAAATATTTAATTAAGGCTCCGGATCAAAGGAAGGTTACTACGGCGGTTTCCCGGATGTGTTTCTCGTCTGCCGCGGATAGGTTTCCTCGGTGGAAAGTGTTACCGAACGTTGGGCGGCCCCCGGTACTCGATGATAAAAAGTGCACCCAAAGGCCCGCCGGGTGCCAATCGAAAACTCATTTCGATTAGAGACCGACCACCGTGTAGAGTTATTACGTAAAGAAGAGCGGTTCACAGATTGGTCTACCGAATGGTCCGTGGCCAATTTATCAACTCGTTCGGTGGTCGATGCAGTCTCAGAGTCCTAATTACCATTGCGCGCCCCAGGAGGTCTAATGATCGGCTTTCGGTACTAATACTTCACGCCTCTTTCCGTCTTTTTCACAGTGATAGCGGCGCTACGGGACGTGCAAGTTTCGGTGCCAGCCGCGGTACGCCGAGGGGACACGGCCACGCTCCTGTGCTACTACGACATGGACGGCGAAAGTCTGTACTCGGTGAAGTGGTACAAGGGACGACGCGAGTTTTACCGCTACACGCCGAAGGAGAGTCCGCCGATGAAGATATTCCCGGCTCAGGGCGTCCAGGTGAAGGTAAGTCTGGGGCCCGTCCAGAGCCAGAGTAGTTGAGACGAATTCAGTCAGAAGCACAACCCGATCTCGAACCCTGTTAGAAAAACGATCCGTTCGAAGCTTAATAACCTCCAATGGACCGAGTTTGTTTTTTTGTTCCCCACTGCGCTACCAAAAATTCCCATCACTCTGTTTAATCAATTTCCATATTTTTTTTTTTTGGCATAAGAATCGACCCACAAAGCCAACCGCTTCGATTATGAAAGCCAATATTCTTGGCACGGCCCGGTCGAAAATGAGGAACGTCTAGCGAATTTTCCACTCCATTCTCTGTCGGAGGGACGCTCGGCCGGCACAACGAAGAACAGATTTATCGTCCCTCCGGAGCCCCCTCGATAATTCATCCAATATTCGCATCGGGAGCATAAGATATGCCGCCGACCGGCGAGAGCATAGCTAAGCACTACCGCTGCGAGGGTTTGGACTTTTCGGCACTGTAGCCTTAGACACTTACATGCATGGCAAAACTCAAGATAATAACCCAAATTTTTGGTTGGGTAATGCTGGGCAGAAAAAGAGAAAGAAAGAAAGAGAGAGATGGAGGGAGAGAGAGAGAGATAGAGGAAGGGAAAGAAAAGTTGGGACAACCGGGGGAAAAAAAATGTAACATTAGAACAAAAGTTAAACCGGAACACGCCAGGCAACATACGATGTTGAAAGTTCGGGCTCGGGTAGCAGACCACAATGAATTTATGTTGTTAGAAAATGTGTTCCCCCGGCTACCGTGCCCCTTCGGGCGGTCCGTGGCTCTGTCGGATGCTGTCGGAGTATGCGTCCAATACACATAACCTGTTTTCTGCAAGTCTGGCAACAAGCCACTCGATTCGCAACGGAACGACGGTTGCTTCCTGTTTGGGGTTTTTGCTCTCGCATGCGACGGGGCTTTTAGGAAAACAGTGGACTGGAACCGAGAGACAGAGGCAGAGAGTGAGAGAGCGAGGAACGAGAAACCCAATTTCAGGGGGAACCATTTTTCTTTGCCACCCGCTCGAGTCACCCACGCGGCGGCTGTCGGGCGCTTTCTGACGCCGGAACAAATTATGAATCTGACAAAATGTGGCTTCTGCCAGGCCGGGTTGGCGCCGGCACTGCCCGTGGCCACGGGGTCCTGTGGCCAGCGGTGGTTCGGAATAGTTGTTCGAAAGTGTGGTGCTCCTCGCAGAACGCAAGCGGGGACCCTCGTAACCCTTGTGGCTTTGTGTGTATATGGATGGCTTTTGGGGCAAATAGCCACTTTTTTCTTTCTCCAAACCGTGGTTCCATCTCCGAGGAACTCGAGCCAGCCGGGGAGACTCGGCGCGAGAGGCGCTTTTAACAACGTAGTTATCTCTCATATTAGTCGTCCCCCTGGCCGGAAGCGGCCCCACAGCGATGGATGTATTAATCAAGCTGAACTTTGCTTTCTTGTGGGATGTATAATTCAGTTCTTTTGATCTAGAGCTGGTGTTGCCGTGTTGCCGGAAAGAGAACGAACCGGTTCGGAGTAAAGTGGATGTGTTGTGGTGGTTGCGCAAAAGGCCAGCAAAATCCCGACGCTTTCCATGGCACGATTTGCAGAAAATTGCAACTCAGAAGTCATACTTCACGAACTGTGTGTTTTTGTCGCCCGATTCTTTAGGATCGTTCGTGGAAAATGTCTTCGTGGAATGCACAAACTTAGAATGGTTAAAATTATTTTCTTTTGTGTTTGTATCATTGTTTAATTCAATTCCGAATACTCTATTAATCATATTTTATTTATTTATTTAATTAATAGATTAAAAGTGGTGTTTATGGACTAGTTGACAACTAGCCACAACTGAAGAAATTAGAACAAAACCAGGAAGAAGGCATAAGAACTGATTGGAGTAAGAAATAATCAATGACTGAAACAGTGACTTTGACAATATCGGGTTGGGTTACATCCAAATTCGCCATTGAAAGTCTTGTCTTGGGCAAAAAGTATTGGCGAGTCAAAACGGGATGTGAAGATTTTAAATTCAATTTCTTTAATTACACCTAGCTTCAGTACCTTTCAATGACTAACAAAAACCCATCCGTTTTCCACTTGCAGCGTTCTGCATCGAACGAAAGCCAACTGACGCTGCTCGGGCTTTCGATGGCTTCGTCCGGGAAGTACAGCTGCGAGGTGTCCGCCGATGCGCCCTCGTTCCACACGCTGATCAAAACCGGCGACCTGGAAGTCTGCGGTGAGTATCGGTCTGCCGTTGCCAGTTGTGTCAAATGTCCGAAAAGACACGAAAATAAACGTCCGAAACGTCCATCTAACAACCAAACCAAACCCGCAAAGTTGTCAACAGCAACTGTGCTGCTCTTTAGAGTTGAACACGGCCACTAAGGTGTCCTTCTGGTTTAAAACCCGATAACAGCTGATAATTGATCGATTGCATCATGCTTCATGTTCTTATTGTTTCATGTTCTCTGTTGAAAGCTCTGTTTATTATAACATTCGTTCAATCAACCCCCTTCATAAATTCCAAAGTAACCTTAACTTACGCGAATGCAAAAGGCTTGTTAAAATATGTGTATTTACGAACAATGCGACCGACCCGTTTTGAGGAAATGACAAACTCAACCCATCCGCCCGACAGTGGCTGCGACCAGGTCAGTGACCGCAGCATCCTGCATCCAACCTAGACCCATCACATGCTGTGGTTGGTGGGCACCAACCGGTCCACCGGTCGGTTAATTAATGGGTAATGTTTCCTCTGACAGCCAGTGCGTAACCGCAGATGTAAATTCGGTGTCAGCTGCGCCGTGGAAAAGCCCAGAATCGATTTGGGCTCGAAAGGGGTGCCATTTTTTTAAGGACTGAAGACTGCACAGAACAGACAAAAAATGCATGGAAGAGCTCCATTAAAGCGATTTGTTTTTCCCATTTTCCCTTACAGAGGTACCGAAGCATGTGCCCTCGGTTCACGGGATGCGTTCGCGGTATCGCGCCGGTGACATCATCCGTGGCAACTGCACATCCCACAACTCGCGGCCCGCCGCCAATCTCACCTGGTACATCAACGAAGCGCAGGTACGTGAAGGACGCCACGGACGGGAACTAATTAATTTATCATGGCGTAAAATCGTTAACAAAATGATGAAAACGGCCTCACAATTAGCGCACTTTCGCGTCCCGCCCTAACGTCGAGCACTTTGATCCAATAATTAAACAGCGTCCAACGAACACAACGCAATACCTATTTTGGGTCTTAACTTTCATCGCAGCAATCGTCTATGAGAAAGGCGAGTGTTGTGCGAACGTGCTCCACCATTTTGATTTCGCTACTACCGAAGCCCAATTAAATGTATTCAGAGACCGTCTTTAAGAGAGGCTTACAAATTTCAGGCGTACAGCAATTAATCAAATGTTTATTGTGATACTCTCGAGACGTCTTACATCAACCACGAAAGAGGTTGATTTTCAATAATTAACTTAATTTGCAGTAATTTGCAGTAAGTTTTCCAAGAAAGATGAATCGACCTCAAACCCTCTCACCGTAGCAATCCTTTCCTTCAACCTCAACCGGCAGGGTGGTGACGTAAGAGACCGCTGTGCAGTGACTGTCTGTGTGCTCTTTGCCACAAAAGTCCCCAAAGTACTTCCCCGGGAAGGTGTTGCACATCCGGTGTCGAGATTGCGCAACGAATCTGGTGCCATCAACCGACTGAGGGCAAACCAACAAACTATCGTCCGGGCGCCCCCTCGGTGCGCCTTCACTCCCGGCGCTGCACGGGAAGTTGGTAGATGATTGATTGGCCCCTTGAGGACAGTTTGTTACATGATAAGGGTTTCTTTGGCCGTGCCCGCAAGGTTCACAGGTTGCTGGTCCGGGGCCGAACTCCGAATGGAGAAACCGGAACCTGGCATTAAAGCATGCCCCGGGTGGAACTCTGGAGCCACGCAGAAGGGTTTGCTGCAGTGTTGCAAATATTTTGAAATCATTTGGAGACACCCGAGCAAGACACTCGACTTCGATCGATTCATCATTTAAACACGGCCGAAGTTATTTGCCTTCAAGTAAACGAAAAAATGAGGATATCTAGCACCATAAAGGGAAACATTGTTTTTTAACAACCTCATGAAACTATTTTGTTTAAAAATTTCACTTTGCGTCTGAAACCCGAGTTAGCAGCTTGTTGCACACCGATAAGCAAAAGAATTGGACAAGTTTTACGAACCACCAGGGTCAGGGTTCGTCTGAGTGAATCTCACAAATCCGTCACAGACACTCGCTGTCTTGGTCTGGGAGCCACGAGCCCAGTCCAAATGGCCACTAAAGCTTCGGCGCCCGGATCGCCCAAGGCTCCCTCTTCAACACGGCCCAGTGAGGCGTAATTTTAAGTTGTTTCGATTCGCATCACATTATGCGCTTATCCTTTGGCTCTAATTAACTTCCGAACTCTTCCGGCCTCAGACCGGTGCGCGAGGCGTGAAGCAAATCAACAAACGCGACGGACACGAGGTTGGACCGGAACCGACCGGTCCGTTCCGTTGCTAGCTATCGTGAGGCGGGTTGTCCGAATTACGGACTTCAGATTTCCGATTTTTGACGGCAGCTTTCATATTCCGCAAAAAAGTTTGTTATCACAGCCGGCAGCCGGCAGCCGGCAGTCGGTGGTGCTCTCGGGGGGTGGGTCTGTCTGCCCCTCCAGTTTACTCAATTTCCATTTCAAGGACTCGTTATCTGCCTTCAGGCCCCGTGGAGCGCCATCGACATTGAAAATATCCAGCCAATCGAACCAAATCTTATTTCACCCTTCACTGGCTTCGTGCAGATTTTCCATGCAACTGCCCTGCCCGAGGCGTCGCTCCACTCACACATATACACACTTCTTCTCGGAAATTCGGCTTTAGTTTTGGCTCCTATTATCCACCTTCCACCATTTCTGTTCGTTTCATGCGATTTCATCAGCCCCACGAGCAGGCCACCGTCGAACTTCGCGCGGGTTCCCGATTTGTTCCCGATTTTTTCCTTCATTATCTATTCTCCGGAACCGGCGAGGCGTGAGTGAAAATTATAAACTTCAAAGCAGGGGGCGGACCGCAATCGATGAAGGACCCCCAGAGGCAGCGGCTCCGGCCAGAAAATCGGGTTTGCCAGCATCGGTTTCTTCATATTGTTTTCCGATCGCCACTCCACACGACGTAGCCACTCTTGCTGTTGTTTCCGACGGCAAACTTTTCCCTCGGCCCCGCGGTATCCCGGTGTCCCGGCATCAAGGATCAAAAGTTCAGAGTGACTGATTCCGGACCGACCCCGAAACCGGCCCGGTAAGCTGGTGGAAACAATTCCAACCCGAATGCAGATGATGGGCAGAGCGTTGGTGAAAAACGTGAAAATGACATAAATCATTGGAAAACAGGAGATATCAAAGTGCCGGGCAGGGGCATAACAAAGAAAGTGGTGAAAGTTGAACACCAGGCCCAAGGCAGCACTCGGCACCGGCCCCGGGAGTGTCCTTATGCTGGCATTCCATAAATCTGGCCAACATTCGAGCTACCAAAGTATCGGGATGCGCCCCAAGATCCATCCCGATTCAAACTTTCCCTTTTCACCCCAACGGGACCACAGCCGACCGGACTGTCCAGAGCCTTCGGTGACCGGAAATGACCGCACCGTGGTTGGGGTCACCGTCGTAATCTGTGTGGCATTTTACGGGGAATGCGCAAGGGTTAGTCCTTTGATTTTCGGCCCCATCTAATCGTAAGTTTTATTAGTTTTTCTCCCGGGAAGGGCCGGAAATATCTGCTTCATAATTTCGATGGGCCGGCCCGGGTCGCTTCCTGGACGATCGTCGCAAAACAAAAGGGACCCGACCCGGCGGCATCTGGGCCGCGGCCACACAGGTGCACGAGGGACGATTTTTTAACCTTTTATCAGTTAACACGAGTCACTGCAGCCGTCCGTCGGCCGCGTTGGCGACGGTCCTGCCACTCGGATGCCATCCGACGGAAATCCCGCCGGGAGCCACCGGTTTGCCGCAAAGAAACAATGGCAAAGTTAAATTGTTTTCCAACCAGTCGACCCTGCCACCGTGGACCCAGTTCCGTCGTCGGTGTGGGTGTCCTTCGGGGGGACCCGCTTTCTTGAGACGTTTTTCACCACCCACCAGCCATCGGTGCCGCGGTGCGTTGTGCGTGGTCGTCCACCGATTAGGCGGACGTATTGTAAGAACACACCGACCTGGGTTGATTGGTTTTTTTTTCTTCTCCAAAAGATTCCCGAAACTTTGCTTGTTTGAAGAATGTCACCTGACCCGGGGATTTTTAGGCGTGCGAAAGGCAATCTCCGGTCGGTTAAACTTTCGGTGCAAAAGTGTTCGACCAACGGCCGAAATAGGAAACTCCGCATCCCGAAAGTCGAGCTTCGATGCCGACCCACACGCGCGCCCGTGGTGCCGTGGTTTTCCCCAACCACGCACCGGGGGTGCTCGATCAAAGGACTTTGACACACCCAGGAACCCGGGAACCCGAAAACGAATAAATTGGTCAAAAACTTTACCCGACCGGCCGAACCGTTTGCGCCTGTTGCGGTGCGGACATCCGGTGAACAATTTGTTAATAGGATCAAACATGTTATGATTAGACTCTCTGGGGTCCTCTCCTGGACAGCGTCCACTTCCGCCCCACGGTGGCGAAGAGTTTCTTCCACAGTTTCCGATGTCCAGCCCAGGACTCTGCAGTGAAGGATGGATGCCGATGATGATAGTGACGTGTGAAACTTTTTCACTCGATATCCGATACCGAGTCGCTGGGAAAAAGTTTCGCACCGGAAACGGGAAGCCTTTCTCGATCGTTTCAGTGTTTGTTGGTGGAAATTGTCATACAAATGGATAAATCGCTTCGGGAAACTCTCACGGACTCGGTTCGTAGATGATTTAATGAGATTACGGTACCCAGGATTTTAATTGGGAAAACAACGATTAATTACTTGATTTGATAAATAGAACCTAGAACGGTGCCCTGCCATTACGGCACCCGTGAGCTAACCGTAAGCTGCTGCCTGGCGAAGCAATCAAAAACTGCAATCTACACCTTTGCACAATGGCAAAGCACTTCCATTTGTTGCAGCACAATCGGACTGCCCGAGAACGGAAGCTTTTCTTCTAATCCCTCGCTCTTCTATTACGATAAATTAGTATTAAAGATTAAGCCACATTTTATTGCTCCCGTACGCTTCGTGCCGGCCAAGAACGCGCACCAATTTGTGGGAATTAAACAAAAAAGCCTAACACAGACACACGTACACGATGCAACAACCGCATGTTTCCTGGGCCGCCGGAAATGGCGAAACGCATCCGCTGGCCGGTCGGCGCGCTGCACCGGATATCCGGCGTCGCCCCGAAACGATCTATTTTAATTTGTTACTTCTAACAAGATTATGCCACCCTCCCCGAGCACACATACAACGGGCTGGTACCGTGGGCACGAACAATTAGACAAACTGCGGCCATGCCATGTCGTAATCAACTCCAAAGGCGGGTTTGGTGGGGCGAAAGACGGAACGAATGAAAAACACCGACACCGAAGCCGCTTTTGCGTCTCGCGAACCGTGGGTGGTTTGGAAAAACTTTTACACCTCGCCCGGATCGGTGGCTTTCCGAGGTTCCTGGGCACCACCATGAAGCCCTGGCACCGCACGCCCGGCCGCATCGTCAAGTGCAACAAATCATGTTCAGCTAATCCTTAATTTTCCTAATGCGCCTTGTAACAGACCACATTAGTATGGCTGTGTGCGGGTCGGTTGGTCGGTAAGCCGAAGCCTTGACTTAATCCGCCGGAAAGCCGGCGCCGAGAACGGGAGGTCGGAAAAGTACAATCGTACCGAACCGGAGCCTGTTTTTCCGGTCCGATAAGAAATTGGATACGCCGTGGCGGTCCGGCCCGGGGCCGAGCCGATGGGAATGTTTCTGCGTACTTTCGGCGCGAAAAGCGTTATCTACTCGTTTGTTGGTGGTTGATAACGTTGAGCATTTCGAAGCAGTGTTTGATGAATTTATTACCGAACCGTTCACGCCACTACTTCAGTCAGCCTTCATTTGGCCCACAACCCACTGACTTCATGTGTCCACTTACAGGCCAACCCGTCGTACATTCGAACGCACAAACCGTTCCGGGAGCGCAAGAACGACTTCGAGACGTCACTCGTCGGGATCCACTTTGTGGCCAGCAGTCACCACTTCATGAACGGGAAGCTGAAGGTACCCCAAACCGATAACTTTTGAGCGTAACGACAATCATAAGTAAATAACATCGTCCCGGCACGTTGATACGTTATTCCAGATCCGCTGTACGGCGCGCATCCACGACATCTATCTACAGTCGACGGAGCGATCGATCGACGAGGATCGGCCACGTGTCATGTCGGCGGCATCGTCGGCCAACGGGGGAAACAGCGCCGTGGTTGGCAATGGAAACGGCATCCCGTACGACAGCTTCCCGTACAGCGAGAATGAGCTCGACCGGAAGGACTACATGACCCACTTGCAGGGTAAGATACGCCCTGGTTGCAATGCTACTTAATTTTACAAATTTAGCTAGAAAAGAATGTTCCGCAAAAAATGGATTCTTCAGATGGAAAAGTTAATTAAAAATTAAGTTTAATTTGTCTTTATACGCAACATTAATGTTAAATTTGACGTCTTCTATATCCTGTATTAAACGTATGAGTACTTGGTCGTGGGTCTGGTGCCCTTTAAGCAATATTTTCTTCAGATCTACCAAACGTAGTAGGCATAGCGATGGAAGCGAAGAAGATATGAAGGAAACGAAAGTTCCGTTGCCATCTTGTTCTTCTTGCTTTCCATTAAAACAAAGTAGCCTTTGGTGGCGCAACGAAAATACATTAAGGAAAGTTCGCTCGGCAAACGATAATTAACAAACTCCCACTCGAAGATAATCGATCAGTAGACGAACCATTAGGTGGGTTGGCAACGAAAGGAGAAGGCAGTCGCCTTTTGCCCCGCTCAAACAACCTGAAGCCCCCGCCTCTCAAGCCCTCGCGC